>NC_057797.1:580681921-580758141 GCF_018294505.1 Triticum aestivum | reverse complement strand
GGTAGGCGCGCCCCCACCCTCGTGGATAGGGTGTGGGACCCCTACGTGGATTCTTCTTCCAGTATTTTTTATATATTCCAAAAGTAATCTCCGTTGATTTTCAGGTCATTCGGAGAACTTTTATTTCTGCACAAAAATAACACCATGGCAATTCTGCTGAAAATAGCGTCAATCCAAGTTAGTTCCATTCTAATCATGCAATTTAGAGTCCAAAACAAGGGAAAAAGTGTTTGGAAAAGTAGATAAAACGGAGACGTATCAACTCCCCCAAGCTTAAACCTTTGCTTGTCCTCAAGCAATTCAGTTGATAAACTGAAAGTGATAAAGAAAAACTTTTACAAACTCTGTTTGCTCTTGTTGTTGTAAATATGTAAAGCCAGTATTCAGGTTTTCAGCAAAGATTATGAACTATCCATATTCACAATAACATTTAGGTCTCATGTTTACTCATATCAATGGCATAATCAACTAGCGATCAATAATAATAAATCTCAGATGACAACACTTTCTCAAAACAATCATAATACGATATAACAAGATGGTATCTCGCTAGCCCTTTTTGAGACCGCAAAACATAAATGCAGAGCACCTTTAAAGATCAAGGACTGACTAGACATTGTAATTCATGGTAAAAGAGATCCAGTCACAGTCATACTCAATGTAAACTAACAGCAATGGATGCAAATGACAGCGGCGCTCTCCAACTGGTGCTTTTTAATAAGAGGATGATGACTCAACATAAAAGTAAATGGATAGGCCCTTCGCAAAGGGAAGCAGGGATTTGTAGAGGTGCCAGAGCTCGATTTTAAAATCTTTGAAATCTTTCAAATAAAAGCCTTTAGTCCCAAACAAGTTGGGGTAGGCTAGAGGTGAAACCCATAAGATCTCGCAACCAACTCATGGCTCTAGCACATGGATAGCAAGCTTCCATGCACCCCTGTCCATAACTAGCTCTTTGGTGATACTCCAATCCTTTAGGTCTCTCTTAACGGACTCATCCCATGTCAAATTCAGTCTACCCCACCCTCTCTTGACATTCTCTGCACATTTTAGCCGTCCGCTATGCACTGGAGCTTATGGAGGCCTGCGCTGAATATGCCCAAACCATCTCAAATGATGTTGGACAAGCTTCTCCTCAATTGGTTCTACCCCAACTCTATCTCGATTTTGAAATAGATATGAATAATATTTTGAGCGGTATACTTTCATTGTCAACATAACAACCAAGAGATCTCAATATCTTCCATGCTACACACATTATAGGTGGTTCCCAAGCAGAATGGTAAAGTTTATACTCCCCCACCACCAACAAGCATCAATCCATGCTTGCCCGAAACAAACGGGTGCCTCCAACTAACAACAATCTCGGGGGAGTTTTGTTTGCAATTATTTCAATTTTATTTGCTTAATGCATGGGACTGGGCATCCTGGTGACCAGCCATTTTCTTGTGAGTGAGGAGCGGAGTCCACTCCTCTTGAGAATAACCCGCCTATCATGGAGGATACAGACAACCCTAGTTGATACATGAGCTATTCGAGCATACAAAACAGAATGTTTATTTGAAGGTTTAGAGTTTGGCACATGCAAATTTACTTGGAACGGCAGGTAGATACCGTATATAGGTAGGTATGGTGGACTCATATGGAACAACTTTGGGGTTTATGGAGTTGGATGCACAAGCAGTATTCCCTCTTAGTACAAGTGAAGGCTAGAAAAAGACTGGAAAGCGACCAGCTAGAGAGCGACAACAGTCATGAACATGCATTAAAATTAATCAACTCTGAATGCAAGCATGAGTAGGATATAATGCACCATGAACATAAATATCCTAGAGGCTATGTTGATTTTGTTTCAACTACATGCGTGAACATGTGCCATGTCAAGCCACTCGAATCGTTCAAACGAGGATACCACCCTATCGTACCACATCACAACCATTTTAATAGCATGTTGGCACGCAAGGTAAACCATTCTAAACTCCTAGCTAATTAAGCATGGCATAAGCAACTACAATATCTAATTGTCATTGCAAACATGTTTTTTTTTCATAATAGGCTGAATCAGGAATGATGGACTAATCATATTTACAAAAATAAGAGAGGTCGAGTTCATACCAGCTTTTCTCATCTCAATCATTTCATCATATATCATCATTATTGCCTTTCACTTGCACGACTAAATAGTGTGAATAATAATAATAGTGCACGTGCATTGGACTAAGCTAGAATCTGCAAGCATTCAATTCAAGAGAGAAGACAAGGTAATATGGGCTCTTTGTTAGATTAACAATAATGCATATGAGATCCACTCAACATTTTCATCACGGTCTTCTCCTCTCGACCCCCAAAGCAAAGAAAAGAAACAAAACTATTTACATGGGAAAGTTCCCAACAAGCAAACGAAGAACAAGAACTCCTTTTGGGTTTTCTTTTTAATTACTACTACTACATGCATGGAAAATAAACTAACTAAAAGCTACAACTAATTTTTTTGGTTTTTCTTAAGGTTTATTAAAGCACACAAGAAGAAAGCTAAAAAGGAAATAAACTATCATGGATGATACAATGAAAAAGTATGAGCACCGACAACTGGCATGAGTGTGTGAACATGAATGTAATGTCGGTGAGAAATACGTACTCCCCCAAGCTTAGGCTTTTGGCCTAAGTTGGTCTATACCCAAGGATCAAAGTGGCCCTCTCTGGTGTAAGGGGGAGTGTCCTCTAGGTGCCACTGGTTGGCAATCTCCTCCGGATTCCACTGATAAACTAACTGTCGATAAGAGTCCTGGGGTGTTTTCGGCTCAGGCTCTGGAGCTGGTGTCACACTCCAGTATGCATAAACGTCCTCCGGTAAAACAAGGTACTTGCCTGAAAATATGTTAAACAAAGAGGGAGTAGGCAAGGTAATAGTCTCAAAGTTATTCTTACCAAAAATCAGTCTACAATTAAGCAACTTCTTCTTATTCTTAACAATAAAATCATGTGCTACCATGCTCTTATTTCTAGAAAAATATCAGGCAGCAAATTTTCCTCTTTCTCATAATGCCTGATGGGTATGTTAAAGTGTGTAGCTAGGCGCGAGGCAAAGATGCCTCCAAGGACGGGGCCCTTAGTACGGTTCAGGTTTAACCACTTAGCAACAATAGCGCCTAAACTGAAAGTAGTATCTTGAAACAAGGCATGGCGCAAAATAACAATATCAGGAGCACTAAGGTTCCCACAGTTCCCGCGACCAATTAAGCATCTACTAGCAAATATTGAAAAGTAGCGTAGAACAGGAAAATGTATGCTAGTGATTCTTGCATCGGAAACTTTCCTCATTTCCCCTACAACAATCATATCAATAAATCCCTCCACATCATCACGATGTGGTTCCTCTATGCTGCCCTCAAAAGGTATCAAACATACCTGGAAAAAATCATAAAGTGACATCTCCTTATGCTCATCATATAAATAAAATTCCACCGAAGGTGTTGATCTCCTAGCATGGAAATGAAAATTTTGCACAAAGATATTGGTGAGTAAGAGGTATTGTTCACGCTGGTCGTGGAGGAAGGCGGTGAGGCCTGCATTCTCAGCCAAATGATAAAAATCTTCATGAATCTCGGCTTCTCCCAAGAAATCATCACAAGGCGATTCACACGGCCGAACCTCCGCAGTACGAGGGAGATTATACTTGGGCTTCTTGTTCTCTTCACTTTGTTTATCCTTCGAGCCCCTCAAAAATCTCTTCACCTTTTTCTAAAAATTTCTGAAATTTTTAGCAACTCAAAATAAAAGTGAATCAAACTCAACAAAATTGATAGCAACTACTCCTACAAGTGCCTAGAGGCCATATCATGCATTAAAATTACTTTTGACCACATAAATTTGACATGCAAGCTCAAGAACAGGGTCACCTAAGCAGCAAAAATTTGCAATAAATAAAGCGCTAGAACAAAAACTAATTGGACCATTGGAGGAGTCACATACCAAAGAACAATCCCCCAAAGTAGTTTTGTGAATGGAGCTTTGAGCTAGGAGATCGAAAATGGCAGCAAGATGAGCTGGAACTCGTGCTTGAGCTGGTTGGTGATTTTTTTGGGAGGAAGAAGGAGTGTGTGGTGGATGGAATAAGTGGAGGGGGGCCACCAGGGGCCCATAAGGCAGGGGACGCGCCCTGGACCCTCGTGGCTAGGTGCTGGCTCCCCCTGATGTGTTCTTAGTGCCAGATATTCTCAAATATTCCAGAAAAAATCATATTAAATTTTCAGGGCATCTGGAGAACTTTTATTTTCGAGGTATTTTTTATTGCACGGATAATTCAGAAAACTGACAGAAATTACTATTTTTTTCTTTATTTAATATAAATAACATAAAGTAAAAAGAGGTACAGAGAGTTGTGTTTTCTAAATTCATCCATCTCATGTTCTTCAAAAGGAATCCACTAACAAGGTTGATCAAGTCTTGTTAACAAACTCATTCCGAATTGCATGAAACCGAAGAATTTTCGAATAACACTAGGTTACCTCAACGGGGATACGCACATCCCCAACAATAAGAATATCATATTTCTTATTGACAGTATGTAGAGGAAATTCAAAACCTCCAAAAATAATCGCTGAAAATTTTCCAATGGAATTGATACTATGGACTTGAGGTTGTTTCCTCGGGAAGTGTACCGTATGCTCATTACCATTAACATAAAAGTGACATTGCCTTTGGTGCAATCAATAACAGCCCCTGTAGTATTCAAGAAGGGTCTTCCAAGAATAATAGACATACTATCGTCCTCGGGAATATCAAGAATAACAAAGTCCGTTAAAATAGTAACGTTTGCAAGCACAACAGGCACATCCTCACAAATACCGACAGGTATAGCAGTTGATTCAGTAGGTGTCAACTTATTCAAATCAAGTCTATGGTATAAAGAGAGAGGCATAACACTAACACCGGCTCCAAGATCACATAAAGCAGTTTTAACATAGTTTTTCTTTTAATGGAGCATGGTATAGTTGGTACTCCGTGGTCTCCAAGTTTCTTAGGTATTCCACCCTTAAAGGTATAATTCGCAAGCATGGTGGAAATTTCAGCTTCCGGTATCTTTCTTTTATTTGTAACAATATCTTTCATGTATTTAGCATAAGGATTCATTTTAAGCATGTCAGTCAAACGCATACACAAAAAGATAGGTCTAATCATTTTAGCAAAGCCTCAAAATCCTGCTCATCCTTTTTCTTGGATGGTTTAGGAGGAAAGGGCATGGGTTTCTGAACCCATGGTTCTCTTTCTTTACCGTTGAGGGAGTCCTGGATTAGGGGGTCTCCGGACAGCCGGACTATATCCTTTGGCCGGACTGTTGGACTATGAAGATACAAGATTGAAGACTTCGTCTCGTGTCGGGATGGGACTCTACTTGGCGTGGAAGGCAAGCTAGGCAATATGGATATGGATATCTCCTCCTTTGTAACCGACCTTGTGTAACCCTAACCCTCTCCGGTGTCTATATAAACCGAAGGGTTTTAGTCCGTAGGACAACAACCATAACATACAATCATACCATAGGCTAGATTTTAGGGTTTAGCCTCTCTGATCTCGTGGTAGATCTACTCTTGTACTACCCATATCATCAATATTAATCAAGCAGGACGTAGGGTTTTACCTCCATCAAGAGGGCCCAAACCTGGGTAAAACATCGTGTCCCCTGCCTCCTGTTACCATCCGGCGTAGACGCACAGTTCGGGACCCCCTACCCGAGATCCGCCGGTTTTGACACCGACATTGGTGCTTTCATTGAGAGTTCCGCTGTGCCGTTGCCACCAGGAAGAATGTCTCATCCCATCTTTAAAGACGGCACTTTTGCTAAGGGAGCTTTGGCTATCGGCCAAACTCTCTGGCTAGGTGGTTTTCTTATGACTGCATGTTCAGCTGCTGCGCCGACGATGACTTCTCGGGTCATCGAAAGCAACCTTCACGTCAACTCGGAACTCGCTGAGCAATTAGATCCAATGGAGCTCTCTTCCCTGAACGAGCTCTTGGATCGCATCGCCGCCCTGGGAGTCGCTACAGACTACGATCGGATTGGGCTTAAACCCGATCTGAGAGAGATCAACTCTCCCTAGGTCGCCCATCATGTTGCAGTGGTGGAGGAACAATGCGGCAACCCTTCATCTATCTTAAGGACTAGCTATGTCTGGATTCCCGATCCCTCCAAGCCGGATACCCGCGGAGGGGAGGACATCACTCAAGACCTGAACCTAGAGTCAGGCAGCGGGCTAGATTTATTGGAAAACATCCAAGAATCCAAACTTCCGAGTTTGGAAACTCCTTGGCTCCTGAGTCTCAGATTGGGTGAGGATTCGGGTTCAATTCCACCCACCCTCCCAAACATAAGCGATCTAACCCAAATTAGGCAAGAGCCCGAAGAAACAGTACACCATTACTGGGCCAGATTCCTCCTGGTCATGAACAGGATAAAGGACTGCCGCGAGGAAGACGCAATTTCATTCTTCTGCAATAATTACACGGACAAGGGAATCCTCAACGCCATAAGTCGCCACGAAATTACACGCTTTGCCGACTTGGTGTCCATAGTACGAAAGTACCGTGCGATGGAAAGCGCCTGGAAAACCGAAATAAAATTTTGGGATAATCCGGCCCTGAATACAAACCCAGTCCGAAATAAAAGGGTGCATTATCACAATACACCTGGGTTAACTACCAAAAAGCAAAATCCCTCTACGGGGCAAGGAACCGTACTGGAGGGATGGCTCAACGGACCCTGCAAAATTCATAGTACAGCGGATGCAATACCAACGCACAGCCTTAGAGCATGTTGGATACTCCGGCAGGTGGCCAAAAGTGGTGAGGATCTACTCCTCCCAAATACCACAGAGCACCATCCTGTGGACAACAATACGGTGCTAACGGTCTTCGAGACCTTCGCGTCAAATAATAGACGCAAGCGAACACTCCGCAGCATGGCCGAAATCTGCCACATAGCAGAAATAAATCCTTGAAGTGACACGGCTATTACCTTCAATGCCAGTGACGAACCTAAATTCTGAACAGCCCGAGCACGAGCCACACTGGTCCTTAGTCCAATCGTGGACGGCTTTTGACTCACCAAGGTACTCATGGACGAAGGCAGCGGATTAAACCTCATCTATGAGGAAACTCTTCAAAAGAAGGAAATAGACTGGAGCCGCGTTGAGCAAAGTAGCACAACCTTTAGAGGAATCATCCCCACTCGGGAAGCACGCTGTGCTGGGAAAATCACACTAGATGTGGTATTCGGCACGTGGATAATTACAGGTCCAAAGAAATTACATTCCAAGTGGCCTCGTTCAGCAGCGGATACCATGCTCTATTAGGGCGGGAGGCGTTCAAAATCTTCCAAGCCATACGCCATTACGGGTACATGAAGCTCAAAATGCCCGAGCTCAACGGAATCATCACTCTTGCTAGTGATCCAGACATAGCACTCCACGCCGAAAATAAGACAACCGCGCTGGCCCTTGAGGCACTATCTGAAGCCCTAGCGGCCGAGGAACTAACTGCGCTGCGCTCCATGGTGAATAGGGACGACGTGATACTCGATAAAAGATCCAAGTCCACCTCCTTTAAACCGGCGGACGAAATAGTCAAATTCCGAGTCCATCCAACGGACCCTACAAAAACAGCTTCCATCGGGACACAATTAAACCCTGATGTCGATGCCGCACTGCGAGAGTTCCTACCCGAGAACTGGGACATTTTTTCCTAGCACCCTTCAGACATGCCAGGAATCCCACGCAAGCTGGCCGAGCACAGCCTAAATATCCTAAAAGGATTCAAGCCAGTCAAGTAGGCTCTTCGGTGTTTCTCCGAACCTAAGAGACAAGCCATGGGAGAGGAACTAGCCAAGCTATTGGAGGCCGGATTCATTAGAGACGTAAAACATCCGGACTGGCTAGCAAACCTGGTGATGGTACCAAAGAAGGACAAATCCTGGCGCTTGTGCATCGATTTTAAGGACCTTAACAAGGCCTGCCCAAAGGATCCCTTCTCCCTCCCCCGCATCGATCATATCATCGATGCTACCGCAGGACACGATTCATTGTGTTTCCTCAACGCATACTCTGGCTACCATCAAATTAAAATGGCAGAGCCAGACCAAGCCGTAACAGCATTCATCACACCATACGGCCCATTCTGCTTCAACACAATGCCCTTCGGGCTAAAAAACGACGGCGCAACATATCAGCGCATGATTCAGACATGTCTGGCAAACCAGATCGGTAAAATAGTGGAGGCATACGTAGATGACGTGGTCGTTAAAACCAAGCATGTCGAAACTCTAGTAGACGACTTGAGGCTCACATTCGACAACCTCCGAACATATGACATCAAGCTCAATCCGGAAAAATACGTTTTCGGCGTACCAGCCGAAAAGCTCCTGGGATTCATTGTATCCAGTAGAGGTATTGAAGCTAATCCGGCCAAAATCCGAGCGTTGTCACAGTTGGCTACCCCAACAGACCTCAAACAAATACAAAAATTGACTGGATGCGTGGCGGCTTTAAGCCGCTTTATCTCCTGCTTGGGCGAAAAGGCATTACCCCTTTATCGCCTCCTCCAGTGCACCGGGAACTTTGAGTGGACGGATTCCGCCACGGCCGGACTCAACGAAATAAAAGTCATATTGGCAACAAACCCGGTCCTGGCCGCGCCAAACATTGGCGAACCAATGCTATTATACATTGCGGCAACTCATCAAGTCGTAAGCGCAGTGCTCGTCGTCGAGCGAGAAGTGGACGGACACAAATTCCCCCTTTAAAAGCCGGTTTACTATGTGTCCACTATCCTTAATCCATGCAAATCATGGTACCCGCATTATGAAAAGATAGCGTACGCGGTATTTATGGCATCCCAGAAGCTGCGACACTACTTTCAAGAGTGTTCGATAACGGTAGCCTCAGAAGTACCACTTAACGATATTATAAACAACCGCGACGCGACAAGTCAGATTGCCAAATGGGCCATTGAGCTCCTCCTGTTCGACATAACTTACAAGCCACGGTGAGCTATTAAGTCGCAAGTTTTGGCTAACTTCGTCGCTGAATGGACGGAAGCCGAACTCCCTAAATAGTACGGCACATATTCAAACTGGATCATGCAATTCGACGGCTCCAAAATGTTGGTTGGTCTGGGGGCTAGCGTCGTTTTGACGTCCCCAACAGGAGACACCGTTCAATATGTACTATAGATAATGTATGCGGACTCCAACAACGCAGCCGAATATGAGGCCCTTCTACATGGTCTCCAGATGGCAGTATCCATGGGCATTCAACGCCTAGAGGTGCGCGGGGATTCGAACCTTGCGATATCCCAAATAAATGGAGACTTTGATGCCAAGGATCCGAAAATGGCAGCTTATCACAATGTCGTCCTAAAAATGTCAGCTCGGTTCAAGGGGCTCGAATTTCACCATGTGGCTCGGGAAAACAATCAGGCGGCAGATATCCTCGCCCGCATCGGTACAAAACGCGATGCGGTCCCTCCCAACATATTTCTGGAAAGGCTCTTCAAGCCATCCGTAGCATGGGAAGGGGACACCGGTAACAACAGTCCGAACTCGGCCAAAATACCCGATACCGAACTCTCTGACACAATCGAAGGCTCCGCCACCGAAATAACACATTCAGCCCACGAAATAATGGCCACTATTGCCCCATGGACAGAACCATTCCTGGCCTACCTAACTAGACAGGAACTTCCGGAAGACCAAAATGAGGCACGCTACATAGCCCGGCGATCCAAGGCCTACAGGGTCCATGAGGGAGAATTGTACAAGAAAAGCACTACCGGAGTCCTTCAAAGGTGCATCTCCGAGGAAGAAGGGCGGAACCTTTTGCCAGAAATTCACGCCGGACTCGGCGGTCATCATGCCGCAGCCCGGGCTCTTGTAAGCAAGGCCTTCCGTACATGATTCTATTGGCCAACGGCCCGGGCAAATGCACATGACTTGGTCCAACGTTGCGCCGATTGCCAGCTCTTTGTAGATCAAAGCCACATGCCACCCACCGCCCTCCAAACAATCCCCATTACATGGCCCTTCGCGGTCTGGGGGCTTGACATGGTTGTACCCCCTTAAAGGGGGAACCCACAAGAAAAAATACTTATTGGTCATGGTGGATAAATTCACCAAATGGATAGAGGCTAAACCAGTTAAGACAGCCGAATCCGGACCCGTGATAGATTTCATATCCGGGGTTGTACACCGTTACGATGTCCCCCACAGCATCATCACTGACAACGGCACGAACTTCACGGCCGATGAGGTAAAACTCTGGTGCAGCAAAATGGGCATCAAGCTCGATTATGCTTCGGTCTATCACCCACAAACAAATGGTCAAGTCGAACGAGCAAACAGTCTTATAATGAGCGGCATTAAACCCAGATTAGTGCATTCCTTAACGGAGTCTGACACGCACTGGGTAGAGGACTCTGGGGGCTGCGGACCACGCCGAATCGTAGTACCTGATATACACCATCTTTTATGGTGTACGGCGCAGAGGCAGTCTTGCCCTGTGACATAATTCATGACTCACCTCGAGTGCGCCTGTACGAAGAAAGAGAAGCCGAGCTAGATCGGCAGGATAGTCTGGACAACTTGGAGGAAGAGCGTGACGTAGCCAAAGCCCGTTCCGCATTTTACCAGCAACAGGCTCGCAGATACCAAAGCAGAGAAGTACGGGCCAAAACTTATAACGTTGGCGAACTAGTTCTACGACTGCCGGATAAGAAAAAGAACAAGCTCGAGCCCAAATGGGAAGGTCCCTTCATTATCGACCAAGTTCTGACCGGTGGAGCGTACCGACTGCGGGATGCATCGACTAGTCGACTCAAGCCGAACCCATGGAATGCAGCTAGGCTTCGAAGATTCTACGCCTAGCACCAGACTCTATGTTAGTCCCGTCCCTTTGTCCATTTTCTGCATATGCATCATTTGTCTTGTTTCCATTTCTTTCTTTTTCTTATTATTTCTCTAGGCCTTCAAGGGTCACCTTGTGCCTCACTCGTACATTACAGATGCGCTAGCCGCACTCTTCATACCTGGGGGCTT
The DNA here is from genome assembly GCF_018294505.1 of Triticum aestivum. Classification (NCBI taxonomy): domain Eukaryota; kingdom Viridiplantae; phylum Streptophyta; class Magnoliopsida; order Poales; family Poaceae; genus Triticum; species Triticum aestivum. The sequence continues at coordinate 580,747,055 of NC_057797.1, read as the reverse complement.
CTTTCACAGAAGCTTAAATTATTTACCTGGGCCTCATGCCCAACACATGTGTTACACTTTCGCATGTACCTTTTGTTTCACCATTATATGCATCGATATGACTTAAGTTTTGGCCAAGCTGGGTTGCCTGGCTCTTGTATTTATGCCCTACGTTCCCATTAATTTGGCTAGGGCATAAGGGGAGCACCTCTACGATTGTTACCGCCGGGTCAGCCGGATGTGTACCTTAGACTGGGTGAAGCCGAAAGCTAGCGTTCTTAAGGGAATATTCGGTCGGTGAACAAAAGATGACTTTTTTTATTTTCCATATCTGCCCCCAGATTCTTTTTCTGCACTTCTTATCGCAGTCCGGACGTGCACTTTAGGGCATGCTTACCCAGGGAAAGGAACCTGTAACGGAACTATTCTCCCTGGAAGATGTTTCTTACTACCCATGTAATATAACATAACTAGTTGGGCACTTTTCTGATAAAGCACTAATGACCCCTACGCCTGGTCTCCACGCATTCCCCGGTTCTTACATAACCGAGAGGGTATTCGGATACACTTCGGACCGTCGGGTCCCGAGGTTGAAGCGAAAAGGTCTGCCACGATAAATGATCTACAATCCGGCTAGAAGGCATTATACATGTCACTTTAAATTACATAGTCAATTTGACTGGTTGAATTCCTCTTCAATACCATCCAATAGGCTGTCTTGTCTACAGTCCTGTTGGGAATACTTTGCGGCCAATTCTACTTGGCCGTACACTAAGCTCATAGGGATCTCCTTCCCATCGGGCCCCACAGGTCCGACTTCGGCCATGTGGTTCGGGTCAGCCTTCGTGTACCGTGTCTTCACCATTGCCCAGGCTTCCCTGGCACCCTGACGGCAGGCCGATATCTTCCATAATCAGAAGCGCCGCCGCGCTCCCTTCAGCTTTTCTGCAAGCTCTCCAAGGCCTTCGGGTATGGAGATGGATGGCCACAAGGCCTGGGCGACGCGCTGCATCACCTGCCGAACTCGTTCGTGCAGCTGTGAGAGCTCGGGAAGAAGGTCACCTGTTGAACCGGGCATTTTCTCGGCAGAACGACCTGTTAGCATACCTACAGACATAACTCTGTCAGCCAGCTTCCTCGTCGAACTCTTTTTCAAAGTTCGTTCAAGCACTTACTAAATATGCCGCGTCGAAGCCGCCGATTCTCCTTAACAGAGTCCGATAGTTGGGCACGAACATCTTTTAGTTCCACGCCCAACTTGGTGTTGGCATCTAGGAGATCATTCTTCTCCTGCCTCACCCTCGTAAGCACGCTCTCACCAGCCTTCAGCTGGCATAGGAGTTGTTGCTTGTCCGGATTTACTCCAGCGTCATCTGCAATTTTATTGTCAGATCTGCATATACGCCGCATCCTATATGACACTTATCATTTGAAGGATATATTACCAGAGGGGGTCTCTTTGGGCTCCCCTGCCGCGGCCAGTGCGGCCTGAAGTTGGGCTCTGCACTCTTCCAGCTCCTGGGACAGTTGAGTATTCTTTTCGGTAAGAACCTGCGTAACAAATGATCCTTAAATCAGTTATTCTAACTGTTTCAAGTCTCAGGGGCTACTGATATATATAATCACCAAATTTTCTCACCCGTATGTCTTTTACATACTGCTCCGTGGCTCTGGCTAGACCATTTTGAGCAGCACGGAGGTACGCATCTCCCGAGTTGAAGGCATCCAATGCCTCTTGGCAGAAACAAGCGCCACGAAGAGCAGTCCGACGACGCCTGTGGTTCATGGCACTTTCCACCTCGGAATTGGTGGCGGACAGTTTATCCGCATCCTCTGTCGGAGGAGCACCCGGCGCACGCCTCGTATTCGTTCCCGCCTCCGAATCCGGCCTTGGAGCCTGGCTGGTGGAGGCGCGATTAGTAGCCTCTACGGGTATAGTCCGGCGAGCGCTCTTTTTCCTGAAAAGAAGGCACGGACGTTAATATGGCTCTGAGAATAATGTCTTGCAATAAAAACGGCGCGCCTTTTCAGCCTGCCTGGCCTCGCAACCCCTTGTTGGCTAGTCGCCACAGGCTCGGCCTTCCGCCTCAAGGACCTCCCCTGCAAAACTCGGCTGTTATACGGCAATCAAAAACACGCAAGGACGGATCCCCTTTCGAAGTGCTGGGACTTCACTCTCAGTCACCTGTGAGGCTGGAAGTAGCCCAGGGTAATCGGCCGTAATGGCCACCAAAGCATTGTCATTACTCGATTGGTAGAATACCCCATCGATCAGCTCCATAGATATGTCCGGATCCTCCTTGGAGGCTAGGTCAAGGGACCGTCTAGGGTCCTCGGGTTGTGGAGGGGGGCTGTTTATCTCCTTTATAGCCTGGCGCAGCTCCTGCGATGAAATTGCTAGACTGAATACTTAACTACGGGAATATGAAACGGATGGACGAGAAAAAGTCTCCGCTTACCCAGCTCGGAGGATTGTACATAGAAAATCCGCCCTGTGGGTTGACACGAAGGAATTCCTCCTATTCTCCCTTGTACAAAGTGGATAAGATCTTTATTAGATCAGCAACCGATCCCGGCCCTTTGCGGCCGTGGCGGGTGGCGTCATCCTGCCCATTGAAATCCCACATGGGGTGGCCTCTATATTGAAGCGGCTGCACCCCCCGCATAATACATATGGCCATGACCTCGATCATGGTCAATCCGGATCGAGCTAAAAAACTTATCCGGCTCATCAGGTAAAGAATGTCCCTGTCATCTTCCTCGAGGGAGCTCCATGGACGCCAGCTCCGGTGCTTCTTCAAAGGGGCATTGTCGAACTCAGGAAGGCCGATTCTAATAGGATCCGGGAGGGGGACGTCTTCTATATAAAACCATTCTGAAGGCCAGTCTTCGGACGTCTTCTTTGGGGTTCCGGACAGGTATCTGGTCCTGGCAATACGCCACACTTCGGCTCCGCCCACTTGATATATTGATCCCTTCTGAGAACGGGGCACAAGGCAGAACAGCTTCTTCCACAGAGCGAAATGAGCCTCACATCCCAAAAACAACTCGCAAAGGGCTATGAATCCCGCGATATGCAGCATGGAGGCAGGCGTAAGGTTATGCAACTGGAGGCCGTAGAACTCCAGGAGCCCCCAGAGAAACGGATGAATTGGAAATCCGAGCCGTCTTACCAAATAAGGGACAAGGCATACCTGCTCTCCCTTGGAGGGATTGGGAAGGCTCTTCGCTTGCTCTCCGCCATTATAGGTGGCAAGCCTGGCTCGAACCAGGACCATGTACGCTGGGGGAAGAAATCCCTTGGTCTGAAGCATCACTAATTTGCTGTGCAGGACAGAACATCTCTCCCAATCTCCAGGCTTGGGGCTAGGGGAGCGAGAGGAGGAGCTGCGTCGACCGGCCATGATGGATTGGATCTCCGTCGAATGCGCTCCGATGAAGGCTCACCAAGGGAGGATGGTGTGATTTGGATCTGAATCCTCGTCTGTTTAATAGGCAGCTCATTCACACAGCTAGGGGGGTAAATGTAAAAATACCCTGGCTCTTCACATTCGCTCAACACGTGGAAAGTGGTCGTTATTGGGTGTGGAAGCCAAGGAGTGCAAAATTCACAAGAGGCCGGACACTATTTCGATAGGTACACGGAATTTGGAGAGGAACCCGCCCTGCAATGCCGAAGACAATACTGCGCGTTGGACTCATCGTCATTGAAGCCTGGTTCGGGGGCTACTGAGGGAGTCCTGGATTAGCAGCCGTACTATATCCTTTGGCCGGACCGTTGGACTATGAAGATACAAGATTGAAGACTTCGTCTCGTGTCCGGATGGGACTCTACTTGGCGTGGAAGGCAAGCTAGGCAATACGGATATGGATATCTCCTCCTTTGTAACCGAACTTGTGTAATCCTAACCCTCTCCGGTGTCTATATAAACTGAAGGGTTTTAGTCCGTATGACAACAACCATAACATACAATCATACCATAGGCTAGCTTTTAGGGTTTAGCCTCTCTGATCTCGTGGTAGATCTACTCTTGTACTACCCATATCATCAATATTAATCAAGCAGGACATAGGGTCTTACCTCCATCAAGAGGGCCCAAACCTGGGTAAAACTTCGTGTCCCCTTCCTCTTGTTACCATCCGGCCTAGACGCACAGTTCGGGACCCCCTACCCGAGATCCGCCGGTTTTGACACCGACAACCGTGCTTCTTAGCAACAAAGTCTCTCTTATCATAACATTGATTCTTTGATTGTGGGTTATCAAGATCAAAAGCAGGTTCAATCTCTACATCATTATCATTGCTAGATTGAGCATCAACATGAACATCATCACTAGGTTCATGTTCATTACCAGATTGTGTTTCAGCATCAGAAATAGAAATATCATTGGGATTCTCAGGTGTGTCAATAACAGGTTCACTACAAGCATGCAAAGTCCTATCATTCTTCTTTTTCTTCCTCTTAGAAGGACTAGGTGCATCTATAGTAGTTCTCTGAGAATCCTGCTCAATTCTCTTAGGGTGGCCCTCAGGATACAAAGGCTCCCGAGTCATTTTACCACCTCTAGTTATAACTCTAACAACATTATCATTCTTCTTATTATTTAATTCATTGAGCAAATCATTCTGAGCTTTAAGCAATTGTTCTACTTGAGTGGTAACCATAGAAGCATGTTTACTAATAAGTTTAAGTTGACCTTTAACACTAGCCATATAATCACTCAAGTGTTCAATCATATAAGCATTATGTTTCAATTGTCTACCAACATATGCATTGAAGTTTTCTTGTTTAACAATAAAATTATCATACTCATCCAAGCATTGGCTAGCACACTTATAACGAGGAATATCGCCTTCATCAAATCTATAGAGAGAATTTACCTTTACTACCTGTGTCGGGTTATGAAGATCATGTATTTCTTCAACAGGAGGCAAATTAAGACCATGTATTTCTTCAATAGGTGGTAAATTCTTAACATCTTCAGTTTTAATAACTTTTTCTTTCATAGATTTCTTTGCCTCTTGCATATCTTCAGGATGGAGAAATAAAATACCCCTTTTATTCGGAGTTGGCTTAGGAGTTGGTTCAGGAAGTGTCCAATTATTTTCATTAGTCAACATATTATTTAATAGCAATTCAACTTGATCAACAGTTCTTTCCCTGAAAACACAACCAACACCACTATCCAGGTAATCTCTGGAAGCATCGGTTAGTCCATTATAAAAGATATTAAGTATTTCATTTTTCTTGATAGGATGATCAGGCAAAGCATTAAGTAATCGGGGAAGCCTCCCCCAAGCTTGTGGGAGACTCTCTTCTTCAATTTGCACAAAATTATTTATTTCCCTTCAAGCAGCTTGTTTCTTATGAGCGGGGAAATATTTAGCAGAGAAGTAATAAATCATATCCTGGGGACTACGCACACAACCAAGATCAAGAGAATTAAACCATGTTTTAGCATCACCCTTTAATGAGAACGGAAACAACTTAAGGATATAATAATAGCGATTTTTCTCATAATTAGTGAACATGGTGGCTATATCATTTAATTTAGTAATATGTGCCACAACAGTTTCAGATTCATAACCATAAAAATGATCAGATTCAACCAAAGTAATTAACTCAGGATCGACAAAGAAATCATAATCCTTATCAGTAATAAAGATAGGCGAGGTAGCAAAATCAGGGTCATATTTCATTCTAGCATTCAAAGACTTTTCTTTAAGCTTGGCTAATAATTTCTTAAGATCAGATCTATCATCGCAAGCTAAGATATCTCTAGCAGTTTCTTCATCCATAACATAACCCTCAGGAACAATAGGAAATTCATATCTAGGGGGAGAATCTTCATCATCACTTTCATCAATGTTATCAGTTTCAATAATTTCTTTCTCTCTAGCCCTAGCAAGTTATTCATCGAGAAATTCACCTAGTGGTACAATAGTATCAAGCATAGAAGTAGTTTCATCATAAGTATCATGCAAAGCAGAAGTGGCATCATCAATAACATACAACCTATCAGAATCAATAGCATGTGTAGGTGTCGCAAGTTTACTCATAACAGAAGCTTAATCAAGTGCAGAGCTAGATGGCAATTCCTTACCTCCCCTCGTAGTTGAGGGAAAAATCTTGGTTCTTCATAGTGATAAGTGATACGTCTCCAACATATCTATAATTTTTTATTGCTCCATGCTATTATATTATCTATTTTGGATGTTAATGGGCTTTATTTTACACTTTTATATCATTTTTCGGACTAACCTACTAATCGGAGGCCCAGCCCAAATTGCTGTTTTTTGCCTATCTTAGGGTTTCGAAGAAAAGGAATATCAAACGGAGTCCAAACGGAATGAAACCTTCGGGAACGTGATTTTCTCAATGAACGTGATCCAGGAGACATGGAGTGGGTGTCAAGAAACAACGGAGGAAGCCACGAGGCAGGGGGCGCGCCTACCCCTCCTGGGCGCGCCCTCCACCCTCGTGGGCCCTCCGTTGCTCCACCGATGTACTTGTTCCTCCTATATATATCCACGTACCCCCAAACATCCAGGAGCACCATGAAAACCTAATTCCACTGCCGCAACCTTCTGTACCCGAGAGATCCCATCTTGGGGCCTTTTCCGGAGCTCCACCGGAGGGGGCATCGATCACGGAGGGCCTCTACATCAACTCCATGGCCTCTCCGGTGATGTGTGAGTAGTTTATTTCGGAACTACGAGTCCATATTTATTAGATAGATAGCTTCTTCTCTCTCTCTGGATCCGAATACAAAGTTCTCCTCGATCTTCTTGGAGATCTATTCGATGTAATCTTCTTTTGCGGTGTGTTTGTCGAGATCCGATGAATTGTGGGTTTATGATCCAGATTATCTATGAACAATAGTTGATTCTCCTCTGAATTCTTTTATGTATGATTGGTTTATCTTTGCAAGTCTCTTCGAATTATCAGTTTGGTTTGGCCTACTAGATTGATCTTTCTGCAATGGGAGAAGTGCTCAGCTTTGGGTTCAATCTTGCGGTTCTCGATCCTAGTGACAGAAAGGGAATCGACACATATTGTATTGTTGCCATCGAGGATAAAAAGATGGGGTTTATATCATATTGCATGAGTTTATCCCTCTACATCATGTCATCTTCCTTAAAGCATTACTCTGTTCTTATGAACTTAATACTCTAGATGCATGCTGGATAGCGGTCGATGTGTAGAGTAATAGTAGTAGATGCAGAATCGTTTCGGTCTACTTGTCGCGGACATGATGCCTATATACATGATCATACCTAGATATTCTCATAACTATGCTCAATTCTATCAATTGCTCGACAGTAATTCGTTTACCCACCGTAATACTTATGCTCTCGAGAGAAGCCATTAGTGAAACCTATGGCCCCCGGGTCTATCTTCCATCATATTAATCTTCCAATACTTAGTTATTTATATTGCCATTTATTTTACTTTGCATCTTTATTTCTCTTTATCATAAAAATACCAAAAATATTATCTTATCATATCTATCAGATCTCACTCTCGTAAGTGACCGTGAAGGGATTGACAACCCCTTTATTGCATTTGCGAGGTTCTTATTTTTTTTTGTAGGTGCGTGGGACTTGAGCGTGATCTCCTACTGGATTGATACCTTGGTTCTCAAAAACTGAGGGAAATACTTACGCTACTTTACTACATCACCCTTTCCTCTTCAAGGGAAAACCAACGCAGTGCTCAAGAGGTAGCAAGAAGGATTTTTGGCGCCCTTGCCGGGGAGATTCGCGCCAAGTCAAGTCAAGCACAAGTCAAGAACATACCAATTACCCATCGCAAACTCTTATTCTCGCATTACATTATTTTCCATTTGCCTCTCGTTTTCCTCTCCCCCACTTCACCCTTGCCATTTTATTCGCCCTCTTTCCCTCTCTTTTCCCCTCTCTTTTTCCGTTCGCCTCTTTTCCGCTTGCTTTGTCGTTATGGCTAGTCCTCTATCTACTCCTTTGTCTCCCGAGAATGAAGTTCTTAATTTTAAACAAAGGGAGGGAGAAAATCTAAAAGATGCTTGGTACAGAATTTGCAATGCGCAAAATAGATCTACTAGGAAGAAATCTACTTCCGTTCTTCTTCACAATTTTTATGTAGGCATCACTCCTTGGAATAGATATATTATTGATACCATTGCCGGAGGGAATTTCTTGGGTAGACATACTCTTGATTCTTATAATGCTATGATAGATCTGTTTGGCCCACCACCTCTTTTGGTTAATGGAACTATTTTAACTTTGGAACATGTGATGCAACAGCTTGAAATTATTGAAAATAAAGTTGCCACCATAGAGTTAATTGAAAATTTGGATAGAAAGATCCATAACCAAATTACCCAATACGGATCTAAGGTAGGAGTTGCTCTTAAAAGTTTTAAAGAAAAGGGACCTATGGTTAACGAAAAGATAGATCAAGATTCCACTAGAATTGATAAAATTGAGGATATTATTACCAACCTTGGGTCTGCCTTTTCTTCTGTGAAAAATACTCCTCCTAATTTTAAGATTGCCAAATTAATGTATGTTCCTAAAAATAAGGGTGAAACTTCTAGTAAGGAAAATGCGGATCTCAAATCCATAAGTGTTCACCCCAATTTTCTCACTATCCTTAAGGAACCTTTTGCTACAAGTGATTTTCTTGATTTCGTACCTAGGAGTTTGATAATTACTAAAAATAAAGAAACTCCTACGAGTTATAGGTGTCTTATTGAAGAATTACCTACCAATGATGGCAATACCTAGATCTATCCTTGCTTTTATGCCTAGCTAGGGGCGTTAAACGACAGCGCTTGTTGGGAGGCAACCCAATTTTATTTTTATTCCTTGCTATTTGCTCCTGTTTAGTAATAAATAATTTATCTAGCCTCTGTTTTGGTTGTGTTTTTGTGTTTAATTAGTGTTTGTGCCAAGTAGAACCGTTGGGAAGACTTGGGGAAAGTCTTTTTGATCTTTCTGTAAAAAAACAGAAACATTAGCGCTCACGAGAATTGCTTCCATTTTTATTTGGAAAGTGCTATTTAGTTAATTCTTTTTGCATATGATTAATAGATAAATTCCTCACGTCCAGAATTTTATTTTAGAATTTTTGGGGTTCCATAAGTTCTCGTTAGCTACAGATTACTACAGACTCTTCTGTTTTTGACAGATTCTGTTTTTCGTGTGTTGTTTGCTTATTTTGATGAATCTATGGCTAGTAAAAGAGTTTATAAACCATAGAGAAGTTGTAGTACAGTAGGTTTAACACCAATATAAATCAAAAATGAGTTCATTACAGTACCTTGAAGTGGTGTTTTGTTTTCTTTCACTAACGGAGCTCACGAGATTTTCTATTTTGAGTTTTGTGTTGTGAAGTTTTCAAGTTTTGGGTAAAGATTTGATGGATTATGGAACAAGGAGTGGAAAGAGCCTAAGATTGGGGATGCCCATGGCACCCCAATGTAAAATTAAGGGACACCAAAAAGCCCAAGCTTGGGGATGCCCCGGAAGGCATCCCCTCTTTCGTCTTCGTCTATCGGTAACTTTACTTGGTGCTATATTTTTATTCACCACATGATATGTGTTTTGCTTGGAGCGTATTGTATGATTTGAGTCTTTGCCTTTTAGTTTACCACAATCATCCTTGCTGTACAAACCTTTTGAGAGAGACCCACATGATTGGGAATTTATTAGAATACTCCATGTGCTTCACTTATATCTTTTGAGCTATATAGTTTTTGCTCTAGTGCTTCACTTATATCTTTTAGAGCACAATGGTGGTTTTATTTTATAGAAATAATTGATCTCTCATGCTTCACTTATATTATTTTCAGAGTCCTTTAGAACAACATGGCAATAATAAAAACTTTCATACAAGTGCATTGAATACTAAGAGAAGTTTGATACTTGATAATTCTTTCGAGATATGGAGATGGTGATATTATAGTCATGCTAGTTGAGTACTTGTGAATTTGAGAAATACTTGTGTTAAAGTTTGTGATTCCCGTAGCATGCACGTATGGTGAACCGTTATGTGATGAATTCAGAGCATGATTTATTTATCGATTGTCTTCCTTATGAGTGGCGGTCGGGGACGAGCGATGGTCTTTTCCTACCAATCTATCCCCCTAGGAGCATGCACGTAATACTTTGCTTTGATAACTTGTAGATTTTTGCAATGATTATGTGAGTTCTTTATGACTAATGTTGAGTCCATGTATTATACACACTCTCACCCTTCCACCATTGCTAGCCTCTCTAGTATCGCGCAACTTTCGCCGGTACCGTAAACCCACCATATACCTTCCTCAAAACAGCCACCATACCTACCTATTATGGCATTTCCATAGCCATTCCGAGATATATTGCCATGCAACTTTCCATCGTTCCATTATTATGACACGCTTCATCATTGTCATATTGCTTGCATGATCATGTAGTTGACATTGTATTTGTGGCTAAGCCACCGTTCCTAATTTTCATACATGTCACTCATGCATCATTGCACATCCCGGTACACCGCCGGAGGCATTCACATAGAGTCATATTTTGTTCTAAGTATTGAGTTGAAAATTTTGAGTTGTAAGTAAATAAAGTGTGATGATCATCATTATTAGAGCATTGTCCTAGTGAGGAAATGATGATGGAGACTATGATTCCCCGACAAGTCGGGATGAGACTCCAGACGAAAAAAAGAGGCCAAAAAAAGGAAAAAAAGAAAGAAGGCCCAAAGAAAAAAATGAGAGAAAAAGAGAGAAGGGACAATGTTACTATCCTTTTTCCACACTTGTGCTTCAAAGTAGCACCATGATCTTCATGATAGAGAGTCTCCTATGATATCACTTTCATATACTAGTGGGAATTTTTATTATAGAACTTGGCTTGTATATTCCAATGATGGGCTTCCTCAAATTGCCCTAGGTCTTCATGAGCAAGCAAGTTGGATGCACACCCACTTAGTTTCTTTTGTTGAGCTTTCATACACTTATAGCTCTAGTGCATCCGTTGCATGGCAATCCCTACTCACTCACATTGATATCTATTGATGGGCATCTCCATAGCCCGTTGATACCCCTAGTTGATGTGAGACTATCTTCTCCTTTTTTGTCTTCTCCACAACCACCATTCTATTCCACCATATAGTGCTATATCCATGGCTCACGCTCATATATTCCGTGAAGATTGAACAAGTTTGAGAACATCAAAAGTATGAAACAATTGCTTGGCTTGTCATCGGGGTTGTGCATGATTTAAATATTTTGTGTGGTGAAGATAGAGCATAGCCAGATGCTACCTCTTGAGCACTACGTTGGATTTCCCCGAAGAGGAAGGGATGATGCAGCAAAGTAGCGTAAGTATTTCCCTCAGTTTTTGAGAACCAATGTATCAATCCAGTAGGAGGCTACGCAGTATTGGTAGATTAATATGATGAAGATAGACCCGGGGGCCATAGGTTTCACTAGTGGCTTCTTTCAAGAGCATAAGTATTTTACAGTGGGTGAACGAATTACTGTTGAGCAATTGACAGAATTGATCATAGTTATGAGAATATCTAGGTATGATCATGTATATAGGCATCACGTCCGAGACAAGTAGACCGACTCCTGCCTGCATCTACTACTATTACTCCACTCATCGACCGCTATCCAGCATGCATCTAGAGTATTAAGTTCATGAAAACAGAGTAACGCCTTAAGCAAGATGACATGATGTAGAGGGGTAAATTCATGCAATATGATAAAAACCTCATCTTGTTACCTTGATGGCAATAATACAATACGTGCCTTGCTGCCCCTGCTGTCACTGAGCAACAGGGGGCCCACGAGGGTGGAGGGCGCGCCTGGGGGGGTAGGCGTGCCCCCCTACCTCGTGGCCTCCTCCATTGTTTCTTGACGTAGGGTCCAAGTCTCCTGGATCATGTTCGTTCCGAAAATCACGTTCCCGAAGGTTTCATTCCCTTTTCTTCGAAACCCTAAAATAGGCAAAAAATAACAATCCGGTTAATAGGTTAGTGCCAAAAATAATATAAAAGTGGATAATAAAGCCCAATAATGTCCAAAACAGTAGATAATATAGCATGGAGCAATCAAAAATTATAGATACGTTGGAGACGTATCACCAGACTATATGATTTTGTAGGGATAACTTTCTTTGGCCATGTTATTTTGAGAAGACATGATTGCTTAGTTAGTATGCTTGAAGTATTATTATTTCTATGTCAATATTAAACTTTTATCTTGAATCTTTCAGATCTAAACATTCATGCCACAATAAAGAAAAATTACATTGAGAAATATGTTATAAAGCATTCCACATCAAAAATTCTTCTTCTATCATTTACCTACTCGAGGACGAGCATGAATTAAGCTTGGGGATGCTTGACATGTCTCCAACGTATCTATAACTTTTTATTGCTTCATGCTATTATATTATCTATTTTGGATGTTAATGGGCTTTCTTTTACACTTCTATATCATTTTTGGGACTAACCTACTAATCGGAGGCCCAGCCCAAATTGCTGTTTTTTTGCCTATTTTAGGGTTTCCAAGAAAAGCAATATCAAACAGATTCTAAACGGAATGAAACCTTCGGGAACGTGATTTTCTCAACGAACATGATCCAGGAGACTTGGAGTGGGCGTCAAGAAACAACGGAGGAAGCCATGAGGCAAGGGGGCATGCCTACCCCCCTGGGCGCGCCCTCCACCCTCGTGGGCCCTCCGTTGCTCCACCGACGTACTTCTTCCTCCTATATATATCCACGTACCCCCCAAACATCTAGGAGCACCACGAAAACCTAATTCCACCGCCACAACCTTCTGTACCCGAGAGGTCCCATCTTGGGGCCTTTTCCGGAGCTCCACCGAAGGGGGCATCAATCACGGAGGGCCTCTACATCAACTCCATGGCCTCTCCAGTGATGTGTGAGTAGTTTATTTCAGACCTACGGGGCCATAGTTATTAGCTAGACAGATTTTTCTCTCTCTTTGGATATGAATACAAAGTTCTCCTCGATCTTCTTGGAGATCTATTCGATGTAATCTTCTTTTGCGGTGTGTTTGTCGAGATCCGATGAATTGTGGGTTTATGATCCAGATTATCTATGAATAATTTGATTCTCCTCTGAATTCTTTTATGTATGATTGGTTTATCTTTGCAAGTCTCTTCGAATTATCAGTTTGGTTTGGCCTACTAGATTGATCTTTCTTGCAATGGGAGAAGTGCTTAGCTTTGGGTTCAATCTTGCGGTGCTCGATCCTAGTGGCAGAAAGGGAACTGACATGTATTGTATTGTTGCCATCGAGGATAAAAAGATGGGGTTTATATCATATTGCATGAGTTTAACCCTCTACATCATGTCATCTTCCTTAAAGCATTACTCTGTTCTTATGAACTTAATACTCTAGATGCATGCTGGATAGCGGTCGATGTGTGGAGTAATAGTAGTAGATGCAGAATCGTTTCGGTCTACATGTCGCAGACGTGATGCCTATATACATGATCATACCTAGATATTCTCATAACTATGCTTAATACTATCAAATGCTCGACAGTAATTCGTTTACCCACCGTAATGCTTATGCTCTCAAGAGAAGCCACTAGTGAAACCTATGGCCCCCGGGTCTATCTTCCATCATATTAATCTTCCAATACTTAGTTATTTCTATTGCCATTTAATTTACTTTGCATCTTTCTTTGTCTTTATCATAAAGATACCAAACATATTATCTTATCATATCTATCAGATCTCACTCTCGTAAGTGACTATGAAGGGATTGACAACCCCTTTATCGCATTGGTTGCGAGGTTCTTATTTGTTTGTGTAGGTGCATGGGACTTGAGCGTGATCTCCTACTGGATTGATACCTTGGTTCTCAAAAATTGAGGGAAATACTTACGCTACGTTACTGCATCACCATTTCCTCTTCAAGGAAAACCAACACAGTGCTCAAGAGGTAGCAATAAGCCGATATAAATCCCAAGTGACTCAAAGAATAGAGCTATGCTGTAACACCCCAGATGTAACTTTCCATATCTGTACTCCGACTCTTGCCATTTTCAGTTGTAAGTTATGAGATTCCCTCATGGTTGGGTTTTGTCTTCGTTTTGCACTTTGTCCATGTCATGCATTTCATATCATGTCATCATGTGCATCACATTTGCATACGTGTTCGTCTCATGCATTCTAGCATTTTCCCCGTTGTCCGTTTCGCAATCGGACACTCCTATGTCCTCCGGCGCCCCTTTTGTCTCTTTTCGTGTGCGGGTGTTAAACTTTCTCAGAATTGACCGAGATTTGCCAAGCGGCCTTGGTACACCACCGGTAGACCGCCTGTCAAGTTTTGTGCCATTTGGAGTCCGTTTGATACTCCAAGGGTTAACCGGGAAACCGGAAAGGCCTCGTGTGTGTTGCAGCCCAACACCCCTCCAAAGTGGCCCAATAACCCATTCAAACCTACCCCATGTCCTCCATCGTCGGATCACGATCGCGTGGTCGAAAACTACAACTCATTTGGACACTCCCACCTCCTTCTAGGTATAAATATGTCCTCCCCGTCCAAAATCCGGGTCCAAACCCTAGCCCCGCTCCTCCCGCGCCGCCGGACACGTCCGCGTCCGCCGGACGCGTCCGCCACCCCGCCCGCATCAACCGGATCCTGCCACATGGCAGACCACTGCCACCACCGCCGCCGGCCCGCGAGCCTGAGGCGGGCCCGCCGAGCCCATCCGCCGCCGCCGCAGCCGCCCTCGCCACCCGCCATCGAAGCCACCGTCTCCCCGTCTCCCGAGGACGCCGCCAGTCGCCGCCCTTCGCTCCAGGACGCCGCCGCCCGCACTTCCTCCTCTCCATTGAGATCCCGCGCTGGCCGGCCGGATCCACACCTCCCCGCACCTCTCCGGCCACCGCGGCGTTCTCCGGCGAGATCCGCCGCCGCCCCGTTTCCCGTGCCATGAACCCTAGATCTGAGGTTGACCCTGAGATATCTCCAAGTCTTTTTTTGTGATAATTTATGCCTCTGTTCATCATGCCATAACTTTGTGCTCGCTGCTCCGTTTTGTGCGTGCAATATATCAAAATGTTCATTGTGATGTGCTCTTCATTTTGTTCCATTGTGACATGCTTGTTTGAGTCCATCTTGATGCGCAAATCACTGATGAAAGAGTGCTATAAAATGTTTGCTCCTGGTACTTGGCAGATTATAAGGATTTGTCATTTTTGCTACATTTGTTCTGTGCTGCATATGGGCATGAGCTCTACATGTATTTTGATCTATGCCATGCCATCTTTACATGTGTGTTTGCCATGTATTTTTGTGATCAATGTGGTGACTAGCACAAGCATGCAAAGTAGCCTTTGTGTTATTGCTGATTTCAGGGACTTAGGATTTTGCTAAGTCCTTACTTTGCTGTTATTTTTTATGCCTTGTATCCATGATGTTACAGTGAGATCCATGCTTGTTTTGAGTAACTTCAGTAAGGATGATTTGGACATATGGTTGTGATCTATCCATCCGTGCCCCTGTTTGCAATTATGGAGTACCCTTGCATGTCTTAATCTTGCTCTACGTTTGCTATAAAATGTTCCTGGCAGATTGTTTACATGTTAATCAATTTTTCCATGGATGTTGTAGTTGATCCATGCATGCTATAAACTTGTTCTTGCCATGGTTAGCTTCATGAACATGTATTCTTGCTGGTAGTATTCTTATCTTGTCATGCAATGCCTTGTGGTGAGTGAATAGAGCTCGCAAAGATGCTTTCATAATTCTGTTTATGCCATGCTCTGTTTTCTGCTAAGTCTGAATCTGTTAACGAATCTTGCTATGTTTACATGGGTGCCATCATATCTTCTGTGCCTTTTTGGCTCATGGTCAGTAAGGGACTTTTGTTCTATGCATTTAGTAGATTCATGTGTGCCTTTGTGCTATGATCTGTTCCTGTATCATGTTGTTTGCTTGCTCTAAACATTGCTCACTGATGTTAATTCCTGGCATGTTAGTATTTTCACTAAGTCTATGAAGCTGATATCTTTTGCACTTTTGCCATGCTTGTTTGAACCAGCTCTTGTGTGATTTAGCCGTAGCTCAGTGTTCATCTTTTGTCAAGAATCTTGGGTAGATCACTGCCATGTGCCTTGTTGATATGTTGGAGTGCAGTAGCTTAGCTTCTTGTTGCATTCTAGATGTCATTGTGTTGTTAATTGCATAATTGTGCCATTCTTGTTTTGCTTGCCATTTGCAAACCGTGCATCCGATTTCGGTGATCTTTATATCGATTTCGACCGAAATCAACTCATCTTTCCAGCGGCACACTTGGTTTGCCAAGTTGATGCCTTGATCAATCTTTTCCTTCCGGAGCATGCATATGCATTGCATATCACATCTCGCATATCATGCCATGTTTTGCATCATGTTGCTTGCACATTGCACCGTGGTTGATTGTTGTTTCCTTTTCTTGTGTTCTTGCTTTGGGTAGAGCCGGGAGACGAGTACGTGATCGAGGAGCCTGTTGAGTACGCTAACGAGGATCAAGCTTTCGTCAACTCTGAGAACTTTTCAGGCAAGATGACCATACCCTCGAAATCACTTCTATCTTTGCTTGCTAGTTGTTCGCTCTATTGTTATGCCGCGATACCTACCACTTGCTATATCATGCCTCCCATATTGCCATGTCAAGCCTCTAACCCACCTTTCCTAGCAAACCGTTGTTTGGCTATGTTACCGCTTTGCTCAGCCCCTCTTATAGCGTTGCTAGTTGCAGGTGAAGTTGAAGTTTGTTCCATCTTGGAACATGAACTCTGTTGGGATATCATTATTATATCTTGTTTACTTTAATGCATCTATATACTTGGTAGAGGGTGGAAGGCTCAGTGTCGGTGTCAAAACCGGTGGATCTCGGGTAGGGGGTCCCGAACTGTGCGTCTAGGCCGGATGGTAACAGGAGGCAAGGGACGCGAAGTTTTACCCAGGTTTGGGCCCTCTTGATGGAGGTAAAACCCTACGTCCTGCTTGATTAATATTGATGATATGGGTAGTGTCGTGGAATTGTCACGGCAGATGTCCTTAGTGTCAGGACTTAGTCGCGAGGCCAACACATCTATGTGGTAGCTTGAGAGGGGTTGAGCGGGATGAGACACGTGATGTTTTACCCAGGTTTGGCCCCTCACGGTGGAGGTAAAAGCCTACATCCTACTTCATTGATATTGATGATGATGATCATGGTTACAAGAGTGCTCTATCTCGAGAGCCATTGTCTAAACCTAACTTGTCCAACTCATGGAACTTGTGAATCTTGTCCCTTTTGGGGAGCCCTGCCCCTCCTTATATATGTTGGAGGGGCGGGTGACATGTAGAGTCCTATTAGGATTAGGACTAGTCTATCTCTAATACAAACCGGATACAAGTCCAGGTCTAAACTCCTTGTAAGATAAATGTTTCTCATGCCTTTCCTCTTAAACCGGCCCACCATTAACATAAACCGGCTTTCTGGGCCTTGGGCCTTGTCATTCATCTGACCCGTCCGCCGGGTCACAAGTGTGTCATAATGTTCCGGTGGGTTGCTTGTAAACCGCCAGGTCAGGGCAGGTCACCAGTGAATCGCCAAGTGTAAACCGGGTCTCAAGTAAACCGCCAAGTCCAGCCGGGTCACCAATGAGTCTTCAGGCTCGTGAATCATCATACTAGTGAACCGCCAGACACGTAAATCGCCAATCCTCTGGCGGTTTACCAATGAAACGCCTAGTTCGGCCGGGTTATACTTTCGGCCGGTTTACACCGTGGGGTATATCCCCGACATTAGCCCCCAAGTTTAGCTTGGATTTATCCATGGTAAACTTATGCTGCAAAATAAACACAAGAACAAATTTGACAGGTTATGCTCCGGGTTAAGAATTCTTGTAAACCGGTACCTGATGATCGTTAAGTCCTTGTCATTTCCTCCTTCTAGAAAATCCGGGTTAACAAGCCAGCTTCATACTCAATTTGTTAACATTGGTTTCTCACAGAGAAACATTGTGAAGAATAATCCACTTGAGTCGGCTTCCAAAGCGCCGGTTTAAGAAATATGGGTCTTGAAATACTTATCTGATATTCAGCCGGTTTGAAGATGTAAAACTTGCCGGTTTAATATTACCAAACTGGCCGGTTTATAAATATTGATGGCACCGGGTCATGTAATTGATCTTCCTGATTTTCTCAAAGCTGATAAAATGAAGATGTTCCTCCTTTATATGCATAATACATGTAGTCCCCAAGTCTTAAGAGGAGAACATAGTGATAACTTAAGACTTGCCCCAATAAGTGTTTCAACCTTGAAGAAATCCGGTTTGTTCATCTCAATCATATAAACTGAATACTCCATATATGTAGCCCCCAAGTGCTGGGTTGTCATGCTTGCAGAAACCTGGGACTTGTAATTGCTTATAAAAACTTCAATCAGTGTAACCCCCAAGGGCCAGGTCATTATGCAATAATGAGCAGGAACTTTGTAAATATAATTATGTAGATTTTAGTAGTGATGTGTAGCCCCCAAGGGCCGGCTTAGTAAGATAATACTGAACCGGGACTTGATATATACTTCAATAAAAATAACATCTTATAATGTAGCTTCCATCGTAGGGCTTGAACCGACGTCCACAAGGTTAAGAGCTTTGTGCTTTACCAACTGAGCAATGGATCCTTCAATATTATGGACGAAAACTTGTGTACCTTGAATTGTTGACAGGAGCAATTGGTAGCCCCCAAGGGTCGGCTCATTATAATATGATGGGTCGGGTCTTCAATAAGACTAGTAAAAATGACTTTGCATTAGCCCCCAAGTGTCATGGTGCATGCTTGCAGCGACATGAGACTTGCATGTAATCTCAATTTGAATAATGTAGCCCCCAAGTGCCGGGTTGTAAGCCTGCAGCGACTCGGGACTATTCCTTCCATTGTAGAATAAATCATATCCTTTGATAAAATAATAGCCATTGCGCTAAAGCGACTTTGAAAACTCGATAATACCGGTTATTAATAACCATAAAAATCCAGCACGTTTGGTTATTCAAGATAATATAATCCGGTGAAAACCTTATTCATTCAATATCATAACGAAAATTCAGCCAAGTTTGGCTATTTGAATAATATAACCCAATGATTTATAAGCGCATGATTCCAATGGCGCAATCCAAATATATATATATATATACTGGCGACTTATAGTCCAAAGCCAGGCCGGTTTAACAAACCTGTTTCTGCATACAACAAGTTTAAAGTGTCCTGGCGGTTTACCGCCGGACGGGTCATAATGCCCAACATATAACCCGGGTTTATAACCAAGGCTGCACTTAAGAATAATCAAATATGAAATAGATCATACCTGTGACATTGAATCACATCGTTGGTTTTACCAACTTTTTGTAGTAAAGGTGATAACCCAAATCTTGAGTACTGATAACTCCTTCCATATCGTGCCAGTTTATGATAAAACCGTGCCGGGTTGTGAAATACACCGGATTAACCATATATAATACTGGCGACTTGTAGTCAAAAGTAGACCGGGTTGATAATCTCCGGATTATAACTGATCATATATTGACAATTTGTACTTGAAAACCGAGCCGGGTCAAAGACACCGGTATGATACATGCTATGATGATATAATGATGACGCAATGTATGACACAATATATAATGATGTATGTGTATGATCAAGAGGGTTTAAGCTATGGTTCGGATACGACCAGAGCCCCCAAGTGATTTCCCTGGTGGCCCTTATGCCTATCAAGAGGTGTAACTATGGTTCAAACCCATAGCCCCCAAGTGATGTCCCTGTTGGCCTTATGCCTATCAAGAGGTATAGCTATGGTTCAGATATGACCAAGCCCCAAAATGATTTCCCTGGTGGCCCTTATGCCTATTAAGAGGTGTGACTATGGTTCGAACATAGCCCCCAAGTGATATTGTGAGCTGTGCTAATGGTATACCCATGTTTGGGTTGTGCTGTGCATCAGACTCTCTTTGGCCCCTTATGATCATATTGGCTTGATAGCCGAATTACCGAAGTAACCAGAGCTGTGCTCTTATGATAATATTGGCTTGATAGCCAGATCAAGAGGGTAGTAACGCCATGTTCTCTTTGGTGAATACACCTATGTTTGAACAGGAAGCCTCCAAGTAATCATATGAAGATGAGCCCATAAGGCAGGACACCCATGTGTGAACCGCGCGTCAGGGCAGCAGGTCTTCTTTGGCAACCTTTAACTTTTTGTAAGAGATAAATTCTTCTTGAACTGGGATTTTGAACCGGATATTGAGAGCTCCAATGTTTTATGGGAGACATCTTTCCCTTGAACCAGATTTTAAACCGGAACCTTCATTTTCAGCCGGAAATTTTCTGACAGCCTTTCAGCTCAAACTTGCGAGAGATTAATTCCTCTTGAACCAGAAATTCTTAAACCGGATTTGAGAGCTTCAGAGCTTTGTGGGAGAACAGATTTCCCTTGAACTGGATTTTAAACCGGCATCCTTTCTTTTGAACCGACAATTTTCTGACGGCCTTTCAATTTTCATTAGTATGGCGGTATCTTTCGGAACCGGGTTATCATTCCCTCTAATGACCCGGAGTTCCCGAGTCATGTCATTGTAGCCCCCGAGTTTTAAGACTACTCGAGGAGTTGGCTTGAGACTCTCCATATTTGACCATGATATAACCCGGTTCAAGTCCTGCATGGGAGAACTTGCAAGCCAAAGTAATTGCTCTTTTAAAGAAAATAATATGTAATACAAAATATACTGGCCAGATTTCACCTGATATGTTAGGCCGAAAATTATCAGCCACGATGTTGAAGATCATGACAGTGAAGCTGAAATCAACCACGAGTGAGTCGGCCGCGGGTGCAGACAGAGTCGGCGTTATAAGCCGGTGCGAACGGGAGAATCGACCATGATGTTTGTAAGCCGGCGCAGACGCACGAGTCGGCCGTAGGCGTAGACGGATGTAAACCGAACAACAGGTTTGGTAGCTTGCACGTATATTAACCGAGCAGCATGGCACGGAGGAATGCCAGCGCAAAAATTATGCTGGCGTGTGCTTCACATCTACGGTATAACTATACCGCGGTCATGAATAGTTATCCTGCATAAAAATATTGCAGGACAAAGTAATTGTTTTTTGACAAAAACAATATGTGCTAAATATATTTGGAGAGATATCACCTGATGTTTTGTCAGGCGAACCGCGATGAAGCAGACCAAGTTTTAACACGCAGGTGATCCACAGTAGGAATTATGGAGAACATCCAGCCGCCCAGCGCTAAGTCAAATTGGCTGGCATCGTTGACCTGACTCTGGGTAGATTTTATCTCCTCATTGCTTTAAGGAGTAACAGCGGCGTCCTGTCTGTCTGGCACTTGACGTCTTGGTGGAAATTGCGATTGAACTGATCGCTAGATACGGGGCAAAACAAGCCATCAAAATTCTCTTGAACCTCTTTCAATCTCGGCGTATCATACAACGCGACGGTGGCGTGCACAGATAACCCCAAACAGTCTTAATCTCATGCCCCGCCGCCGCTGAACACTTCGTCAATCTTGACTGATAAACTTATAGTTGATGTGAATTCTCCATGCCGGTTTGAGCCAGAAAAAATTGTGAACTTCTCGAACCCTAGAAAAGATCCCTTCAAGAACTCAACACCATCGTGCGCAGGCCCCACGGTGGGCGCCAACTGTCATGGAATTGTCACGGCAGATGTCCTTAGTGTCAGGACTTAGTCGCGAGGCCAACGCATCTATGTGGTAGCTTGAGAGGGGTTGAGCGGGACGAGACACGCGATGTTTTACCCAGGTTCGGCCCCTCACGGTGGAGGTAAAAGCCTACATCCTGCTTCATTGATATTGATGATGATGATCACGGTTACAAGAGTGCTCTATCTCGAGAGCCATTGTCTAAACCTAACTTGTCCAACTCGTGGAACTTGTGAATCTTGTCCCTTTTGGGGAGCCCTGCCCCTCCTTATATATGTTGGAGGGGCGGGTTACATGTAGAGTCCTATTAGGATTAGGACTAGTCTATCTCTAATACAAACCGGATACAAGTCCATGTCTTAACTCCTTGTAAGATAAATGTTCCTCATGCCTTTCCTCTTAAACCGGCCCACCATTAACATAAACCGGCCTTCTGGGCCTTGGGCCTTGTCATTCATCTGACCCGTCCGCCGGGTCACAAGTGTGTCATAATGTTCCGGCGGGTTGCTTGTAAACCGCCAGGTCAGGGCAGGTCGCCAGTGAATCGCCAAGTGTAAACTGGGTCTCAAGTAAACCACCAAGTCCAGCCGGGTCACCAATGAGTCTTCAGGCTCGTGAATCGTCATACCAGTGAACCGCCAGACACATAAATCGCCAACCCTCTGGCGGTTTACCAATGAAATGCCTAGTCCGGCCGGGTTATACTTCCGGCCGGTTTACACCGCGGGGTATATCCCCGATAGGTAGTACAAGAGTAGATCTACCACGAGATCAGAGAGGCTAAACCCTAGAAGCTAGCCTATGGTATGATTGTTGATGTGTATGTTGTCCTACGGACTAAAACTCTCCAGTTTATATAGACACCGGATAGGGTTAGGGTTACATAGAGTCAGTTACGATGGTAGGAGATCTGAACATCCGTATCGCCAAGCTTGCCTTCCACGCCAAGGAAAGTCCCTTCCGGACACGGGACGGAGTCTTCAATCTTGTATCTTCATAGTCCAGGAGTCCGGCGGAAGGTATAGTTCGGCTATCCGAACACCCCCTAATCTAGGACTCCCTCACTCGGCCTTATGCCTGGTGTTTTGTTCCACTCTTGCCGCCCTAGTTTCCGTCATACCAGTGTTATGTTCCTTGATTTTGTGTTCCTTATGCGGTTGGGTGTTATGGGAACCCCTTGACAGTTCGCTTGAATAAAACTCCTCCAGCAAGGCCCAACCTTGGTTTTACCATTTGCCACCTAAGCCTTTTTCCCTTGGGTTCAGTGGACTCAAGGGTCATCTTTATTTTAAACCTCTGGGCTAGTGCTCCTCTGAGTGTTGGTCCAAACTAGAGCCCCTTGCAGTGCCACCTCGGGGAAACTTGAGGGTTGGTTTTAGTTGTATGGATTGCTTATCCGGTGTGCCCTGAGAACGAGATATGTGCAGCTCCTATCGGGATTTGTCGGCACATTCGGGTGGCTTTGCTGGTCTTGTTTTACCATTGTCGAAATGTCTTATAACCGGGATTCCGAGTCTGATCGGGTCTTCCTGGGAGAAGGAATATCCTTCGTTGACCATGAGAGCTTGTGATGGGCTAAGTTGGGACACCCCTGCAGGGTTTTGAACTTTCGAAAGCCGTGCCTGCGGTTATGGGCAGATGGGAATTTGTTAATATCTGGTAGTAGAGAACTTGAAACTTAAGTTAACTAAAATGAATCAACTGCGTGTGTAGCCATGATGGTCTCTTTTCGGCGGAGTCCGGGAAGAGAACACGATCTCGTGTTATGCTTGAACGTAAGTAGCTTTAGGATCACTTCTTGATCATTATTAGTTTCTCGACCATGTTTACTTCTCTTCTCGCTCTCTTTTGCGTAAGTTAGCCACCATATATGCTAGTGCTTGCTGCAGCTCCACCTCACTACCCTTTCCTACCTTTAAGCTTAAATAGTCTTGATTGCGAGGGTGTGAGATTGTTGAGTCCCCGTGACTCACAGATACTTCCAAAATAGATGCAGGTGCCGATGATGCAAGTGCAGGGGACGCTACCGAACTCAAGTGGGAGTTCGACGAGGATTCGGGCCGTTACTATGTTTCTTTTTCGGATGATTAGTAGAGGAGCCCAGTTGGGCCGATCGGGGATCTAGCATTTGGGGTTGTCTTTCTTTATTTTGGTTTCGTAGTCGGACCTTGGTTGTATTCTGGATGATGTATGCTATATTTATGTATTGTGTGAAGTGGCGATTGTAAGCCGACTCTTTATCCCTTTGTTATTCAGTACATGGGATGTGTAAAGATTACCCCTCTTGTCACATGCCTACCATGCGGTTATGCCTGCCCCGACACGTGGGAGATATAGCCGCATCGTGGGTGTTAAATATGCTCCCCGGCAATGGTGCCAGAAAATAGTCTTGATAACCCACAAGTATAGGGGATCGCAACAGTTTTCGAGGGTAGAGTATTCAACCCAAATTTATTAATTCGACACAAGGGGAGCCAAAGAATATTCTCAAGTATTTGCAGCTGAGTTGGCAATTCAACCACACCTGGAACATAATATCTGCAGCAAGGTATTTAGTAGCAAAGTAATATGATGATGGAGAATTATGTCGGATGCGATTGATCATGTAACAGTCGTAACATAGGGTGACACAGAACTAGCTCCAGTTCATCAATGTAATGTAGGCATGTATTCCGAATATAGTCATACATGCTTATGGAAAAGAACTTGCATGACATCTTTTGTCCTACCCTCCCGTGGCAGCGGGGTCCTATTGGAAACTAAGGGATATTAAGGCCTCCTTTTAATAGAGTACCAGACCAAATCATTAACACATAGTGAATACATGAACTCCTCAAACTACGGTCATCACCAGTAATGATCCCGATTATTGTCACTTCGGGGTTAACGGATCATAACACATAATAGGTGACTATAGACTTGCAAGATAGGATCAAGAACTCTCATATCTCTCCCTAATAATAAAGCACGGATTGAGTCTCCGGGTTCACCGTCGCGGCGTTTTTACGCAGAGGTCCCTGCGGTCTTCCATAACTAACCCGCAGTCATGATCGTAATAAGAGAAATAACTGTCCGTCCGTGAAAAAGGGTCACCCGCACGAGTGCGCTCACATCGCCCCCACGGCATTGCCTCACTCGCCGCCGGCCCTCCCCCTCCTCTTCTCCCACCTTGTAGCTCTGGCGTCTGCCAGATCCGCCTGCATCCCCCACCCACCCATCCCTCTCGTGTCTCATCTCTCTCTCTCTCTCTCTCTCTCTCTCTCTCTCTCTCTCTCTTCACGCGGCTCCTCGCTGCGCTACCTGCGGCAGCTGATTCAGGTGACGTCCGGCGAATCCCACCACCACGAACCACAGCCCGAGGCCCCCTCGCACTTGCGGGGCCCTCCCATACGACTAGATCCGGGGCTCGCGGCCAGCAAAGCTCACCGGCGACACTCCTCCCATGGCTAGGGTTTCGGGCGGCTCCGGTGTCTGTGGCCATATCGCCCTCCTCTCGTCCGGTGAGTGGATCCCCTCCCCTGGCTTTGCCCTCTCTCTCTCTCTCTAACCTCTGCTCTTCTCTTCTCCTGTAGACGTGCAGGGAGGTACAGTGGACAACCTTGCTGCTGCTCGGGACGAAGCAGCATGAAGCTTCCTCCTCTGGCTTAAGGTGAGTTTGTCCGCCATGATCCATCGAACGGCTAGCGCAGTGACCTAGAATGTAGGGCAGGGCCAGGACAAGGTAGGTCACAAACATCCATCTATTTTGCCGTCCTATGCATATTTTGATGCTAGATCGGTGTTGTGTTTCAGTTGCTAAGAAAGCAGAATAAAAGGGCTATGTTTCGTGGTTAGCAGTTGCAAGTCTGTAGTTAGCAGCTATATTTTGACATCTCCATATCATCCTCAGCAAAGAAAAGATCATACTAAATCTACTATTCTGTGAGTTTGCCCATATGCACTAATTGCCTTTTTCCTAACAAGTTCCCGATCCGCATCCCTTCACTAGCTACTTATTCATGGTGATGGTTAATGCAGTCTATACGGTCAACTGCTACAAGGCTCTATTCTTTTTCTTCAAAATAAATTACTTTAATTATAAGAGATGGAGTTTTTTCCAGGAATATTTGACTACTATTTGGTCCAATCAGCTGGGGATACAATAATTTTTTAAAAGCAATCAAAATCTATTTCTGGATAGATGCACTGCAAAACTATCAGCATCATTAGACCATAAAGATAGGGATGTGCTTACGAATTACCCTTAGTGCCCTAATGATAGTTTTCTCTATTCTTGCAAAGGTGCTTATTAACTGATGATCCACTAAAATCATGTTACTCCTAAAAAAGCATGAAGATTTATTTCTTTTAGTAATTAACTGAAACCACCTGTAAGCCTGCAGTGAAGCTTCTATTATTTGTCTCTCATCAATTCGGCAGCTATTTTATGCAATATGTTTTACTTAAATTTCAGCGGAATTTTATAGGGAGCTTGTCTAATTTGACATATGAACTGGTCTCTTCTTCTTTTCTTGACGGAGCGCACCTGGGCTCTTGATTGGAATTCAATACCCTGGTCATATCCTCAAATTAAGCCGATCTCACCATGGGTCTTATTCGCTGCCACCATTGGCATGTTTCCGATCGACCACCCAAAAACACTAACTTCATGCAAAATTGCATTTGCATATCGCAGGTGCAGCAGACTTGACCCCCTTAGATTGATCCCACACTTAGATTTGTCCAATGGCAATCCATGTCGTCGTTAGCATAATGCCTTGCAAAGTGGGCCTGGCCAGGGTAGTGCCTGTACACAGTGGGTCATAAGCCTCTGCTGCTTGTCGTACAAGCTATGCTTTTGCTGATGCTGTGTGTTTCACTTCATAATACTTTTCATCAGCATATTGATCACGTCTTACACTACGGTCCCGGCAGGAAGTAGTACTTCATGATAAATAAAAAACTCTAGATATGTCTTAAGGCAGACTGGTCCTTGTTTGCTACCAGGATGTGGGCAAGAGCGCGTAATCGATGATAGGCTGAGGTGGCTATGCCGATATGCAGTGGCTGGTACCTGCTGGATGTCATTGATGGCTAAGTGCAACCTATGGAACAAGATGCCCGCAAAAGGATTCTCAACACCTGCTAAATTTTTCGGACAATTTGATTGTTATTCACCTTTATTTACGGGTACTGCTCTCCTTTCCAATTGAATGATTCTCACGTGATGCATGGCTGGGTCTTGGCTTCATGTAATATTTTTTGGAGCACGCGTTCTAGTGGATATGACGGTTTGCAAGTATAGGATGGTTGATGCTTGCCTTTATTTATCTACATTTTGGAGTTGGTGTAATTTCTCCAGTTTTTACTATTAATACATCCATTAGCATCAAGTAACTAACAAAAAGTTACTATTACATAGGAGGTAACATTTGTTAATGCCATACTTATAAGTGATCTAAATAATTCATAGCTATAGTGACATTTAAATTTCTCAATGCATCGCTTCTGAATAGTTGTCAATAATCATGCCTTTCTACTTTCTTCTTTTTGCTAGCATCATGCCGATATGGCACTTGTGAAAACTAAAGATTTGGTACGGATTCGCAAAAACTGCAATACTCTCGGTAATGCAGAAAAAACAAAGATTGCATGGCCTTCAACCTTTGTATGTGACTAATATCCTGCCTCTATCACTACATGCATCATGTCAATGCATTGTCTGTTAACACTTGATTTTTCTTCTTTGTAGTTCAAAAGATACATGGATGATTATGTGGGTGTGTGGCAAGTATACTGCAATTATGACGATGTTTCAGTTCATGATGATGACAGATGCTTTCAGTTTTAGTTAAGTTGTACGGATGTTGTTCCTATTGGATAATGTTTCTCGATTAAGTTTTAGTTAAGTTGTAGGGATGTTTATGGATGCTTTCATTTGAAGTCTTGCTGTTAAGAAAATATTCATTTTTCTTTAGGTCCGTGTTTCTTTTGGTGGGATCTATTGAATTTGAAGTACTTCTTTCTACAGAGATAACTTGGACACAAGGAGTGTGCTTCCTTCTACAGAGGCAGTTGGTACACATGGAGGTAGTGAAACACATTCAGAAACACTTAAGATATTTGCCGCATATTTTTTTAAGCTGGTAATTGTTCTTATTATTGTGCTGTGAGATCCTTCTGTTTTTTGCCAAGTTATATGCATACATTAACATTTGACAAACTCTTATCACCGATTAATTAGTGATCGCCACCCAGTTTAGTGATTGATATGTAATTGGCAGTATCTGACAATGAACAATTCCATTTTGTTTCCACAATTACCAGTACCAAACTAATTCCCTTGCCTAATTATACTGCAAGTAAATTGAGGTGATTTTTTCCTTTTATTCTTGGTCCTGTATCCTAAATGAGTAACCAAATTATTTGTATAGGTTGGTCAAGGCAATGTGTATTTGTTGTTGGGACAATATGTGTTTTCGTTCTTTGGTATTATACTATTTTGTTCAATGAAATACTTCAGAATGATAATGAGACAACATATGTAAACATTCTTTACTACTTCCTCAGTCTGATGAAATCAAAGTTGCAGGCCATTGTTCTTTAATTGTAGGTTGCATTAATGGTAATGCCGGTTTAACAAAAACAAGAATGCTAGGATACGCTGCTTATCATTACGGTGAATACATTATTTGTTCCTTTAGTTTGTGGTTTAGCAAACCTTTACAAAATGATTTTTCCATCATACATTGTGGCATCGAAAAGAGCTCTCCCATTTCCTGTTAATTTAATGATTTAAGAGATGTTTGACTACTGTTAGTCAAGTTGAATGTTTTGCATCATTATTTTTACTCCCTAATTTCTTACTCTTTATTTTGCAATAATAGATTTTTAACAAGCTTTAGCATCACCACCTCACTTATAGAAAGCACTGATATATATGTGTGCCAGATAAATTGTTGCACAAGGTTCTGATTTCACCCTAGCTATTCTTTACAAATATCATTTCTCCCTTTTATTTTTATTTTTAAGGCTCGGTTTGTTACTCCTGGTGGCAAAAAAGATGACACCCACCTTATATCTATTGTGGGCCAAGGGTAGGAAGGGACACTTTGCAGATGGGAGAGGGTGTTGTAGGGCAGTTACCGTAAAGGAAGGAATGGAAAAAGAGAGAGGTGTTTATCATCCAAAACTAAACTTGCATGTACACATCTTATGTGAATAAGCATGTAACCAGCTTATATCGATATTTTCATAGTAATGGAGACATAAGACAAGTGCCATATTAAGGTCAAATAATATTTTTATTAGTATCTCAAAGCTGGAAATGCATGATAGGGAGAGAGGGTGATATGGTGAGAGAAGAAGAAATACATGAGGATTCAAAACGCATACAGTAGACACAATTGGTATTGAATAACTATTTTTTTCGAAAAGGAGGTATTGAACAACTATTAGATACGCCCCGTAGCAACGCACGGGCCTTTTACTAGTATTGATGAAAACATAATAGGTTCAGATATGAAATCATGGCACTCGGGCCCTAGTGACAAGCATTAAGCATACCAAAGTCATAGCAACATCAATCTCAAAGCATAGTGGATACTAGGGATCAAACCCTAACAAAACTAACTCGATTACATGATGAATCTCATCCAACCCATCACCGTCCAGCAAGCCTATGATGGAATTACCCACGCACGGTGGTGAACATCATGAAATTGGTGATGGAGGTAGGTTGATGATGACGATGATGGCGACGGATTCCCCTCTTCGGAGCCCCGAACAGACTCCAGATCAGCCCTCCCGAGAGAGTTTAGGGCTTGGCGGCGGCTCCGTATCGTAAAACGCGATGAATCCTTCTCTCTGATTTTTTCTCCCTGAACACGAATATATGGAGTTGGAGTTGAGGTCGTTGGAGCATCAGGGGGCTCACGAGACAGGGGGCGTTCCCCCCACCCTCGTGGACAGGGTGTGGGCCCCCTGACATGGATTCTTCTTCTGGTATTTTTTATATATTCCAAAAATAATCTTCGTTGATTTTTAGGTCATTCTGAGAACTTTTATTTCTGCACAAAAATAACACCATGGCAATTCTGCTGAAAACAACGTCAGTCCGGGTTAGTTCCATTCAAATCATGCAAGTTAGAGTCCAAAACAAGGGCAAAAGTGATTGGAAAAGTAGATACGGCAGAGACGTATCATGGACATGTGTTTGCCTTTTTCTGATGAAGATAAGGTTAAGCTAAATTTCACACGATTCAAAGAAAAAGACCTGTCTAAACCACAGTTCCAAGTTGGTTAGACCTTTGGAAATGTTGAGTTACTGAGGAAAGTTATCAAAGAGTACAGCTGTCAGGAAAGGGTTGACATTAAGTGCCCTAGAAATGATTGGAAAAGACTGAAAGCCATTTGTGAAGATGGGTGCCCTTGATCTTTGTTTGCATCATTTGATGTGAGAATCAATTGCTTCATGATCAAGAAGTATAACCCAAATCATAGATGTATAGAGAAATGAAGTGTCAAGTCATTCACTGCTCCCTTCAGGGCAGGAAAATATCTTGATTCATTCAGAGCATATGAAAACATGAACATGAAGAATTTTGCAAGGGTTGTTCGGAAGGACTGGAACATGACAACAACAAGGAGCAAGCTGAGAAGGGCTAGGAGACTAGTGAAGAAAGTCATTGAAGGAGATGAGTTAGAGCAGCATAATAACATGTGGAATTATGCACAAGAATTCAAAAGATCAAATCCATGCGGCTCTTTTTATGTAGGTGTGAATGATGGCATATTTGGAAGTTGTTATTTCTCCCTGGATGCGTGCAAAAGGGTTTTCATGCAAGCATGCAGGCCTGCCATATGTTTAGATGGATGCCACTTGAAGACCAAGTATGGAGGTGTTCTACTGTGTGCTGTTGGGATGAGTCCCAATGACTGTATTTACCCTGTAGCTTTTGCAGTTGTTGAGGTAGAGAACATTGACACATGGAAATTGTTTCTATAAAATCTAAAGAGTGACTTGCGAATACTGAACACAGAGCCATGGGCTATAGTGTCAGACAAGTAAAAGGGGATGATCAAGGGAGTGAGGCAGCACTTTCCTGATGAAGAGCACAGATACTGTGTCAGGCATATATGGCAGAATTTTCAACAAACACACAAAGGATATGTACTTAATAACCAGTTATGGAAGTGTGAAAGGAGCACAACACCAAAACCGTGGGATGCAAGAAGGGAGGGAATGAAGGTCATCAGCTTAGAAGCATACAATGGGCTTGAGTAGCTACCACCTAACACTTGGGTTAGGGGTTCCAAAGAGAATTGGCCAAGTGTGATATCCTTCTGAACAACAACTGTGAGGTTTTCAAAAAATATATTCTTAAGGTCGGGGAGATGCACCTCAAATCAATGATTGACAAGATCAAAACCCAGCTCATGGTCAGATTCTACAACAAAAGAAAAGAGGCAGAGAACTAGCCTGGTTCTATATGCCCCAAAATAAGGAAAATAATTGAAAAGAATATAGAGCTGTCAGCTACATGCATGGTTTCAGGGGCTGGTGATGGCATTTTCTAGGTTGACTACAAGAGCAAGACATACATTGTTGTCTTCAAGGAAGAGAGTTGTACATGCAAAATGTGGGATCTTAGTGGAGTTCCATGTCACCATGCAATTGCATGCTACAGACATGAGAGAATTGACCCTGAGAGTTTGGTGCACTCTTGCTACAGTATTGAAGCATTCAAGCTAGCATACAAACCAATTATCAAGCCAACTGTCTAAGAAAAAAAAGGAGGGAGGCCTTCAAACAAGAGTAGGAGAAAGCAGCCTTATGAGATTGAAAAGAAAGATGGAACCAAGGTACTTACCAGACATGGAGGCACAATAACATGCTCATACTGCCATGAACAGGGACACAACATCAAAGGATGTAATTATAGAAAGGTTGGCATTTTGCCAAAGCTACAAGTGAGAAGGGGGCCAAGGGCTATTCCTGACACTACAAAGAAAATACAATTTTGTGATGATACGTCACTACTGCAGGATGCTGCTAACGTGACACTACAATCAGAGACCCTTCGACGAAACTGTGCGCGATGCAATAATCACAAACGGTGGTGTAAAAACCCGTCAAAAAAGTTGCAAATCGTTTGCAATGGAGGATGCATCAAACACGGTTCAGATTTTCGTTGCGTGTGTGATGCAGGGCATATGGTTCAGTTCAATTAACTGTTTGCGATGAGGAGGAACAAAAGAAATGGGCAGCCAGATGAACGTGTGTGCAACGTACATCATATGATTCACTTGGATGAACTGTTTGTGATTAGGCAACACAAACGAAATGGTCAGCCAGATAAGGTGTGTGCGATATTGATAACCCACAAGTATAAGGGATCACAAAAGTTTTCGAGGGTAGAGTATTCAACCCAAATTTATTAATTCGACACAAGGGGAGCCAAAGAATATTCTCAAGTATTAGCAGCTGAGTTGTCAATTCAACCACACCTGGAAATTCAATATCTACAGCAAGGTATTTAGTAGCAAAGTAATATGATAGTAGTGGTAACGATAGCAAAAGGTAACGGTAGCAAAAGTAATATTTTTGGGTTTTATAGTGATGGTAGCAATAGCAACAGAAAAGTAAATAAGCGAAGAACAATATATGGAAAAGCTCGTAGGCATTGTATCGGTGACGGAGAATTATGCTGGATGCGATCGATCATGTAACAGTCATAACCTAGGGTGACACAGAACTAGCTCCAGTTCATCAATGTAATGTAGGCATGTATTCCGAATATAGTCATACATGCTTATGGAAAAGAACGTGCATGACATCTTTTGTCCTACCCTCCCGTGGCAGTGGGGTCCTAATGGAAACTAAGAGATATTAAGGCCTCCTTTTAATAAAGTGCCGAACCAAAGCATTAACACATGGTGAATACATGAACTCCTCAAACTACGGTCATCACCGGGAGTGGTCCCGATTATTGTCACTTCGGGGTTGCCAGATCATAACACATAGTAGGTGACTATATACTTGCAAGATAGGATCAAGAACTCACATATATTCATGAAAACATAATAGGTTCACATCTGAAATCATGGCACTCAGGCCCTAGTGACAAGCATTAAGCATAGCATAGCCATAGCAACATCAATCTCAGAACATAGTTGATACTAGGGATCAAACCCTAACAAAACTAACTCGATTACATGATAAATATCATCCAACCCACCACCGTCCAACAATCCTATGATGGAATTACTCACGCACGGCGATGAGCATCATGAAATTGGTGATGGAGGAATGTTGATGATGACAATGGCGACGGGTTCCCCTCTCTGGAGCCCCGAACGGACTCCAAATCAGCCCTCCCGAGAGAGTTTAGGGCTTGGCGGCGGCTCCATATCGTAAAACGCGATGAATCCTTCTCTCTGATTTTTTTCTCCCCGAAAGTGAATATATGGAAGCAGGGTTGACCTCGGTGGAGCGTCAGGGGGCCCACGAGGCAGGGGGCGCGCCCAGGTGGGTAGGGCCCCCCCACCCTTGTGGACAGGTGGAGCCCCCCTGACGTGGAATCTTCTTCCAGTATTTTTTATATATACAAAAAAACCTCTAGTGATTTTCAGGTCATTCTGAGAACTTTTGTTTCTGCACAAAAATAACACCATGGCAATTCTACTGAAAACACCGTCAGTTCAGGTTTGTTCCATTCAAATCATGCAAGTTAGAGTCCAAAACAAAGGCAAAAGTGTTTGGAAAAGTAGATACGACGGAGACGTATCAACTCCCCCAAGCTTAAACCTTTGCTCGTCCTCAAGCAATTCAGTTGATAAACTAAAAGTGATAAAGAAAACCTTTTACAAACTCTGTTTACTCTTGTTGTTGTAAATATGCAAATCTAGCATTCAAGTTTTCAGCAAAGATTATGAACTAACAATATTCACAATAACACTTAGGTCTCATATTTACTCATATCAATGGCATAATCAACTAGCGAGCAATAATAATAAATCTCGGATGACAACACTTTCTCAAAACAATCATGATATGATATAACAGGATGGTATCTCGCTAGCCCTTTCTGAGGCCGCAAAACATAAATGCAGACCACCTTTAAAGATCAAGGACTGACTAGACATTGTAATTCATGGTAAAAGAGATCTAGTCAAGTCATACTCAATGTAAACTAACAGTAATGAATGCAAATGACAGTGGTGCTCTCCAACTGGTGCTTTTTGATAAGAGGATGATGACTCAACATAAAAGTAAATGGATAGGCCCTTCATAGAGGGAAGCAGGGATTTGTAGAGGTGCCGGAGCTCGGTTTTGAAATAGATATTTATAATATTTTGAGCGGTATACTTTCATTGTCAACATAACAACTGAGAGATCTTGATATCTTCCATGCTACACACATTATAGGCGGTTCCCAAACAGAATGGTAAAGTTTATACTCCCCCTCCACCCACAAGCATCAATCCATGGCTTGCTCGAAACAACGAGTGCCTCCAACTAACAAGAGTCCCGGGGGAGTTTTGTTTGCAGTTTTTTGATTTAATTTGCATAAAGCATGGGACTAGGCATCCCGGTGACCAGCCATTTTCTCGTGAGTGAGGAGCGGAGTCCACTCCTCTTGAGAATACCCCGCCTAGCATGGAAGATACAGACAACCCTAGTTGATACATGAGCTATTCGAGCATACAAAACAAAATGTTTATTTGAAGGTTTAGACTTTGGCACAAACAAATTTACTTGGAACGGCAGGTAGATACCTTGTATAGGTAGGTATGGTGGACTCATATGGAATAACTTTGGGGTTTATGGAATTGGATGCACAAGTAGTATTCCCTCTTAGCACAAGTGAAGGCTAGAAAAAGACTGGGAAGTGACCAGCTAGAGAGCGACAACAGTCATGAACATGCATTAAAATTAATCAACACCGCATGCAAGCATGAGTAGGATATAATGCACCAAGAACATAAATATCGTAGAGGCTATGTTGATTTTGTTTCAACTACATGCATGAACATGTGCCAAGTCAAGCCACTCGAATCGTTCAAAAGAGGATACCACCCTATCATACCACATCACAACCATTTTAATAGCATGTTGGTACGCAAGGTAAACCATTATAAGATCCTAGCTAATTAAGCATGGCATAAGCAACTACAATCTCTAATTGTCATTGCAAACATGTTTCTTTTATAATAGGTTGAATCGGGAATGATGGACTAATCATATTTACAAAAGGAAGAGAGGTCGAGTTTATACCAGCTTTTCTCATCTCAATAAGCTCATCATATAATCATCATTATTGCCTTTCACTTGCACGACCAAATAGTGTGGATAATAATAATAGTGCACGTGCGTTGGACTAACCTGGAATCTGCAGGCATTCAATTCAAGAGAGAATACAAGGTAATATGGGCTCTTTGTTAGATCAACAATAATGCATATGAGAGCCACTTTAACATTTTCATTATGTTCTTCTCCTATCAACCCCCAAAGAACAAGAAAAGAAATAAAACTATTTACACGGGAAAGCTCCCAACAAGCAAAAGAAGAACGAGAAATCTTTTTGGGGTTTCTTTTTAATTACTACTACTACATGCATGGAAAGTAAACTAACTAAAAGCTACAACTAATTTTTTGGTTTTTTCATTAAGGTTTATCAAACACACAAGAAGAAAGCATAAAAAGGAAAATAAACTAGCATGGATATTACAGTGAAAAAGTATGAACAACGACAACTAGCATGAGTGTGTGAACATAAATATAATGTCGGTGAGAAATACGTACTCCCCCAAGCTTAGGCTTTTGGCCTAAGTTGGTCTATGGCCATGGCTGGCCTGGCGGATATCCAAAGTTGTAGCTGGGGTCATACTGAGATGCATCCCCATGGTGCCTGATAACCCACAAGTATAGGGGATCACAACAGTTTTCGAGGGTAGAGTATTCAACCCAAATTTATTGATTCGACACAAGGGGAGCCAAAGAATATTCTCAAGTATTAGCAGTTGAGTTGTCAATTCAACCACACCTGGAAACTTAGTATCTGCAGCAAAGTGTTTAATAGTGAAGTAATATGATAGTAGTGGTAACGGTGGTAAAAGGTAACGATAGCAAAAGTAATATTTTTGGTATTTTGTAGTGATGGTAGCAATAGCAACGGAAAAGTACATAAGCGAAGAACAATATAAGGAAAGCTCGTAGGCAATGGATCAGTGATGGAGAATTATGCCAGATGCGGTTCATCATGTAACAGTCATAACCTAGGGTGACACAGAACTAGCTCCAATTCATCAATGTAATGTAGGCATGTATTCCGAATATAGTCATACGTGCTTATGGAAAATAACTTGCATGACATCTTTTGTCCTACCCTCCCATGGAAGTGGGGTTCTAGCGGAAACTAAGGGATATTAAGGCCTCCTTTTAATAGAGTACCGGACCAAAGCATTAACACATTGTGAATACATGAACTCCTCAAACTATGGTCATCACCGGGGGTTGTCCCGATTATTTTCACTTCGGGGTTGCCAGATCATAACACATAGTAGGTGACTATAGACTTGCAAGATAGTATCAAGAACTCACATATATTCATGAAAATATAATAGGTTTAGATCTGAAATCATGGCACTCGGGCCCTAGTGACAAGCATTAAGCATAGCAAAGTCATAGCAACATCAATCTCAGAACATAGTGGATACTAGGGATCAAACCCTAACAAAACTAACTCGATTACATGATAAATCTCATCCAACCCATCACCGTCCAGCAAGCCTACGATGGAATTACTCATGCACGGTGGTGAGCATCATGAAATTGGTGATGGAGGATGGTTGATGATGACGACGGCGACATATTCCCCTCTCTAGAGCCCCGAACGGACTCCAGATCAGCCCTCCCGAGAGAGTTTAGGGCTTGGCAGCGGTCCGTATCGTAAAACGCGGTGAATCCTTCTCCTTTATTTTTTTCTCCCCGAACACGAATATATAGAGTTGGAGTTGAGGTCGGAGAAGCTCCAGGGGGCCCACGAGGTAGGGGCGCGCCCAGGGGGGCAGGCGTGCCCCCACCCTCATGGCTAGGGTGTGGGCCCCCTGGCCTTGATTCTTTGCCAGTATTTTTTATTATTTCCAAAAATAATCTCCGTGGAGTTTCAGGTCATTCCGAGAACTTTTGCTTTTGCACATAAATAACACCATGGCAATTCTACTAAAAACAGCGTCAGTCCGGGTTAGTTCCATTCAAATCATGCAAGTTAGAGTCCAAAACAAGGGCAAAAGTGTTTGGAAAAGTTGATACGACGGAGACGTATCAACTCCCCCAAGCTTAAACCTTTGCTTGTCCTCAAGTAATTCAGTTGACAAACTGAAAGTGATAAAGAAAAACTTTTACAAACTCTGTTTGGTCTTGTTGTTGTAAATATGTAAAGTCAGCATTCAAGTTTTCAGCAAAGATTATGAACTAACCATATTCACATTAACTCTTAGGTTTCATGTTTACTCATATGAATGGCATAATCAACTAGCGAGCAATAATAATAAATCTCGGATGACAACACTTTATCAAAACAATCATGATATGATATAACAAGATGGTATCTCGCTAGCCCTTTCTGAGACCGCAAAACATAAATGCAGAGCACCTTTAAAGATCAAGGACTGACTAGACATTGTAATTCATGGTAAAAGAGATCCAGTCAAGTTATACTCAATGTAAACTAACAGTAATGAATACAGATGACAGTGGTGCTCTCCAACTGGTGCTTTTTAATAAGAAAATGATGACTCGACATAAAAGTAAATAGATAGGCCCTTCACAGAGGGAAGCATGGATTTGTAGAGGTGCCAGAGCTCAATTTTGAAATAGAGGTGAATAATATTTTGAGCGGTATACTTTCATTGTCAACATAACAACCAAGAGATGGCGATCTCTTCCGTGCTACACACATTATAGATGGTTCCCAAACAGAATGGTAAAGTTTATACTCACCCTCCACCAACAAGCATTGATCCATGGCTTGCTTGAAACAACGAGTGCCTCCAACTAACAATAGTCCCGGGGGAGTTTTGTTTGCAATTATTTTGATTTGATTTGCATAAAGCATGGGAGTGGGCATCCCGGTGACCAGCCATTTTCTCGTGAGTGAGGAGCGGAGTCCACTCCTCTTGAGAATAACCCGCCTAACATGGAAGATACAGACAGCCCTAGTTGATACATGAGCTATTCGAGCATACAAAACAGAATGTTTATTTGAAGGTTTAGAGTTTGGCACATACAAATTTACTTGGAACGGCAGGTAGATACCGTATATAGGTAGGTATGGTGGACTCATATGGAATAACTTTGGGGTTTATGGGATTGGATGCACAAGCAGTATTCCTGCTTAGTGCAAGTGAAGGCTAGAAAAAGACTAGGAAGCGACCAGCTAGAGAGAGACAAAAGTCATGAACATGCATTAAATTTAATCAACACCGAATGCAAGCATGAGTAGGATATAATGCACCACGAACATAAATACCATAGAGGCTATGTTGATTTTGTTTCAACTACATGCGTGAACATGTGCCAAGTCAAGCCACTCGAATCGTTCAAAAGAGGATACCACCCTATCATACCACATCACAACCATTTTAATAGCATGTTGGCACGCAAGGTAAACCATTATAAGCTCCTAGATAATTAAGCATGGCATAAGCAACTATAATCTCTAATTGTCATTGCAAACATGTATATTCATAATAGGCTGAATCAGGAACGATGAACTAATCATATTTACAAAAACAAGAGAGGTCGAGTTCATACCAACTTCTCCCATCTCAATCAGTCCATCATATATCATCATAATTGCCTTTCACTTGCACGACCGAATTATGTGAATAATAATAACAGTGCACGTGCATTGGACTAAGCTGGAATCTGCAAGCATTCAATAAGCAGGAGAAGACAAAGCAATATGGACTCTTTTGTCAGATCAACAATAATGCATATAAGAGCCACTTTAACAATTTAATTATGGTCTTCTCCTATCGACTCCCAAAGAAAAGGAAAGAAATAAAACTATTTACATGGGAAAGCTCCCAACAAGCAAAAGAAGAACAGGAAATCTTTTTGGGTTTTCTTTTTAATTACTACTACAAGCATGGAAGTTAAAACTAGCTAAAAGCTACAACTAAATTTTTTTGTTTTTTTCTTAAGGTTTATTAAACACATAAGAAGAAAGCATAAAAAGGAAATAAAATATCATGGATATTACAATGAAAAAGTATGAGCATCGACATCTAGCAATGAGTGTGTGAACATGAATGTAATGTCGGTGAGAAATACGTACTCCCCCAAGCTTAGGCTTTTGGCCTAAGTTAGTCTAATGCCACAGATGGCTTGGCGGATATCCAAAGTTGTAGTTGGGGTCGTACTGAGATGCAGTAGTCACTGCATCATGGGCTGCAGCTTGGACGCGAGCTATCTCAGCCCTCCTCTTATACTCTTCCGCCTCCTATCTGGTTATAAAATGTCTCCCTTTTGCCTGAAAGTCAAAGAAAGTAGAAGCAGGGAGAGCGATGTGATAGGTGTGTTGTCTGTCAAAGATTAGTCGATACTGGAGGAACTGATCGTTCCTCTCAACAAAATGATGACGAACCATAGCCTCGTAATCCAATTAAGCAGGAGGCAACTCAATATCATCCTCACGTATGGTTATACCAAGAAAATTAGCTATATTGGTTGCATAAATTCCACCGAAGAAATCTCCATTAAATCTATTATGATGCAACCTACGTGCAACAATGGCTCCCAAATTATAAGACTTATCTCCTAACACAGCACTCCTAAGAATACTGAGGTCAGGGACACACATATGACATGCTTCATCTTTACCATTTATGCACCTACCTATGAAGAGAGCGAAATAATGTATATCAGGAAAATGAATGCTCCCTATGGTAGCTTGTTCTATATCTCTAGATTCCCCCACAGTTCTACTAGCAACAAAATCTCTAAATTCAGATTTGCGAGGCTCACTAGCACTACCCCATTGTGGAAGTTTGCAAGCAGTGGTAAAGTCCTCTAAGTCCATAGTATAAGAATTTTCATAAAGATCAAACAGGACAGTTTGAGCATTGCGTGAAGATGAAAATTCAAACCTCCTCACAAAGGAACTAGTGAGATAGTGGTACTGGCGGCACTTTCTGCCTCGAAGCTCACAAGATCAGCGTTACGCAAATATGCGTTAAATTCTTCCTTAATTCCTGCTCAATCCATGAAGTCCTCTGAAGGCCATTCACAAGGCCGCACTGGAGC
Organism: Triticum aestivum; assembly: GCF_018294505.1. Taxonomy (NCBI): domain Eukaryota; kingdom Viridiplantae; phylum Streptophyta; class Magnoliopsida; order Poales; family Poaceae; genus Triticum; species Triticum aestivum. The sequence goes on along the minus strand of NC_057797.1, from coordinate 580,707,056 downwards.
GTCCCTTGGTTGCTCATCATCAGCATCACGCATTGCAAGCCTGGGTACTTGCTTCGTTGAAGAACCACCTTGGTACATTTTCCTAAACATATTTCTTCTTCTGAAAAATTTCTGAAATTTTTAGTAACTTCAAATAAAAGTGAACCAAGCTCAACAATATTGATAGCAACTACTCCTACAAGTGCCTAGAGCCTATATCATGCATCAAAACTACTTTTGGCCATATGAATTTGACATGCAAGCTCAAGAACAGGGTCACCTAAGCAGCAAAAATATGCAATGAATAAAGCACTAGAACAAAAACTAATTGGACCAATGGAGGAGTCACATACCAAGGAACAATCCCCCAAAGCAGTTTTGTGAGAGGTGCTTTGAGCAAAGAGATCAAAAATTGCATCAAAATGAGCTAAAACTCGTGCTTGATCTGGATAGTGATATTTTTTGGGAGGAAGAAGAAGTGTATGGGTGCAGGAATAAGTGGAGGGGAGCCACCATGGGCCCACGAGGCAAGGGGGCGCGCCCAGGGGGGTGGGCGCGCCCTGGACTCTCGTGGCCAGGTGCCAGCTCCCCCTGCTGTGTTCTCAGTGCCAAATATTCTCAAATATTTCAGAAAAAATCATATTTAAATTTTAGGGCATTTGGAGAACTTTTATTTCGGGGTATTTCTATATTGCATGAATAATTCAGAAAACAAACAGAAATTACTATTTTTGCTTTATTTAATATAAATAACATAAAGTAAAAAGAGGATACAGAGAGTTGTGTTTTCTAAATTCATCCATCTCATGCTCATCAAAAGGAATCCACTAACAAGGTTGATCAAGTCTTGTTAACAAACTCATTCAGAATAACATGGAACCGGAGAATTTTCGAAAATCACTAGGTTACCTCAACGGGGACATGCACATCCTCAACAATAAGAATATCATATTTCTTCTTGACAGTAGGAAGAGGAAATTCAAAACCTCCAATAGTAATAGTTGAAAATTTTCCAATAGAGTTGATACTATGGACTTGAGGTTGTTTCCTCAGAAAGTGTACCGTATGCTCATTACCATTAACATGAAAAGTGACATTGCCTTTGGTGCAATCAATAATAGCCCCTGCAGTATTCAAAGAGGGTCTTCCAAGAATAATAGACATACTATCATCCTCGGGAATGTCAAGAATGACAAAGTCCGTTAAAATAGTAACATTTGCAACCACAACAGGCACATCCTCACAAATACCGACAGGTATAGTAGTTGATTTATCAGCCATTTGCAAAGATATTTCAGTAGGTGTCAACTTATTCAAATCAAGTCTACGATATAAAGAGAGAGGCATAACACTAATACCAACTCCAAGATCACATAAAGCAGTTTTAACATAGTTTCTTTTAATGGAGCATGGTATAGTTGGTACTTTGGGATCTCCTTGTTTCTTTGGTATCCCACCGTTAAAAGTATAATTAGCAAGCATGGTGGAAATTTCAGCTTCCGGTATCTTTCTTTTATTAGTAACAATATCTTTCATTTACTTAGCATAAGGATTCATTTTAAGCATATCAGTCAAACGCATACGCAAAAAGATAGGTCTAATCATTTCAGCAAAGCGCTCAAAATCCTCATCATCCTTTTTCTTGGATGGTTTAGGAGGAAAAGGCATGGGTTTCTGAACCCAATGCTCTCTTTCCTTACCGTGCTTCCTAGCAACAAAGTCCCTTTTATCATAACGTTGATTCTTTGATTGTGGGTTATCAAGATCAACAGCAGGTTCAATTTCTATATCATTATCATTACTGTTGGAAATATGCCCTATAGGCAATAATAAAAAGGTTATTATTGTATTTCCTTGTTCATGATAATTGTCTATTGTTCATGCTATAATTGTATTAACCGGAAACCGTAATACATGTGAGATTACATAGACCACAACATGTCCCTAGTAAGCCTCTAGTTGACTAGCTCATTGATCAATAGATGGTCATGGTTTCCTGACCATGCACATTGGATGTCATTTATAACGGGATCACATCATTAGGATAATGATGTGATGGACAAGACCCAATCCTAAGCCTAGAACAAGATCGTATAGTTTGTCCTCTAGAGCTTTTCTAATGTCAAGTATCATTTCATTAGACCATGAGATTGTGCAACTCCCGGATACCGTAGGAATGCTTTGGGTGTACCAAACGTCACAACATAACTGGGTGGCTATAAAGGTGCACTACAGGTATCTCCAAAAGTGTATGTTGGGTTGGCACGAATCGAGACTGGGATTTGTCACTCCGTGTGACGGAGAGGTATCTCTGGGCCCACTCGGTAATGCATCATCATAATGAGCTCAATGTGACTAATGAGTTAGCCACGGGATCATGCACTACGGAACGAGTAAAGAGACTTGCCGGTAACGAGATTGAATGAGGTATTGGGATACCGACGATCGAATCTCGGGCAAGTAACATACCAATAGACAAAGGGAATTGTATACGGGATTGACTGAATCCTTGACATCGTGGTTCATCCGATGAGATCATCGTGGAACATGTGGGAGCCAACATGGGTATCGAGATCCCGCTGTTGGTTATTGACTAAAGAGATGTCTCGGTCATGTCTGCATTATTCCCGAGCCCGTAGGGTCTACACACTTAAGGTTCGATGATGCTAGGGTTATAGGGAAAGTATGTACGCGGTTACCGAATGTTGTTCGGAGTCTCGGATGAGAGCCCGGACATCACGAGGAGTTCCGGAATGGTCCAGAGGTGAATATTGATATATTGGACGAAGCGTTTTGGAGTCCGGAAGTGTTCCGGAGGTACCGGGTGATGACCAGCATGACCGAAAGGTGTTTCGGGAGCCTCGGCAAGTGTTGGGGGGCTTCATGGGCTAAGGGAAGGGGGCAAACCAGCCCACTAAGGGGTTGTGCGCCCCCCTCACCTATTCCCACGTGACCAGGGGGTTTGGGGCGCCCCATCTAGGGTTCCCACCTCCTAGCTTGGGAGCCAAGTCACCCAAGGGGGAGATCCCATCTGCCCTGGCCGCCCCCCTAGGGGAAACCCTAGGGCGCCTCCCCTTGCCCTTGCCCCTATATATAGTGGAGGTTTGGGCGCTGCAGATGACACGAGTCTCTCTCTCCCAAGGCGCAACCCTACCTCTCTCCCTCCTCATCTCTCGTAGTGCTTGGCGAAGCCCTTCTGGAGTATCGCGCTCCACCACCACCACGCCATCGTGCTGCTGGTGGACGGAGTCTTCCCCAACCTCTCCCTCTCTCCTTGCTGGATCAAGGCATGGGAGACGTCACCGGGCTGCACGTGTGTTGAACGCGGATGCTCCATTGTTCCGCGCTTAGACCGGAATCGACCGCGATCTGAATCGCTACGAGTACGACTACCTCATCCGCGTTCTAGTAACGCTTCCGCTTAGCGATCTACAGGGGTATGTAGATGCACTCCCCTTCCTCTCGTTGCTAGATTACTCCATAGATTGATCTTGGTGATGCGTAGAAAATTTTAAATTTCTGCTATGATCCCCAATAGTGGCATCATAAGCTAGGTCTATGCGTAGATTCTATGCACGAGTAGAACACAAAGTAGTTGTGGGGGATGATTTGTTCAATTTGCTTGCCGTTACTAGTATTGATGGCGGCGGCTCCGTATCGTAAAACGCGATGAATCCTTTTACTAGTATTGATGAAAACATAATAGGTTCAGATCTGAAATCATGGCACTCGGGCCCTAGCGACAAGCATTAAGCATAGCAAAGTCATAGCAATATCAATCTCAGAACATAGTGGATACTAGGGATCAAACCGTAACAAAACTAACTCGATTACATGATAAATCTCATCCAACCCATCACCGTCCAGCAAGCCTACGATGGAATTACTCACGCACGGTGGTGAGCATCATGAAATTGGTGATGGAGGATGGTTGATGATGCCGATGGCGACGGATTCCCCTCTCCGGAGCCCCGAACGGACTCTAGATCAGCCCTCCCGGGAGAGTTTAGGGCTTGGCGGCGGCTCCATATCGTAAAACACGATGAATCCTTCTCCTTTATTTTTTTCTCCCCGAACACGAATATATAGAGTTGGAGTTGAGGTCGGAGGAGCTCCAGGGGGCCCACGAGGTAGGGGGCGCGCCTAGGGGGCAGGCGCGCCCCCACCCTCATGGCTAGGGTGTGGGCCCCCTGGCCTTTATTCTTTGCCAGTATTTTTTATTATTTCCAAAAATAATCTCCATGGAGTTTCAGGTCATTCCGAGAACTTTTGTTTCTGCACATAAATAACACCATGGCAATTCTGCTGAAAACAGCGTCAGTCCGGGTTAGTTCCATTCAAATCATGCAATTTAGAGTCCAAAACAAGGGCAAAAGTGTTTGGAAAAGTAGATATGACGGAGATGTATCAGTGCCACTGGTTCGCGATCTCTTCTGGATTCCACTAATAAACAGACTGCCGGTGAGGATCAAATTGTGGTTCCGGCTCTGGCTCTGTAGCTGGTGTGGGGTTCCGGTAGGCGTGAATGGCCTCTGGAGGAACAAGGTACTTGCCTGCAGATAAGTCAAACAAAGAAGGAGCAGGCAAAGTAATAGTCTCAAGGTGATTTTTATCAAATATCAGCTTGTACTTATGCATCTTTTCCTTATTTTTAACGATAAAATCATGTGCTACCATACTCTTATAGTCTAGAAAAACAGGAGGCAACAACTTCTCTTCCTTCTCATAATGCCTAATAGGTATGTTAAAATGTGCAGCGAGGCGCGAGGCGAAGATTTAACCGCTTTACAACAATAGAGCCCATACTAAATGTGTCATCATGGAACAAGGCATGTCACAAAATAACAATATTAGGGGCACTAAGGTTGCCACCGTTTTCGCGACCAATTAAGCATCTACTAGCAAATATTGCGAAGTAACGTAAAACAGGAAAATGTATGCTAGTGATTCTTGCATCGGAAACTTTCCTCGTTTCCCCTACAGCAATTGTATCAATAAACCCTTCCACATCGTCACGATGTGGTTCCTCTACACTTCCCTCAAAAGGGATCAAACAAATCCGACAAAAGTCATGAAGTGACATCTCTTTTGCTCATCATATAAATAAGATTCCACCGAAGGTGGTGAGCTCCTAGCATGGAAATGAAAGTTTTGCACAAAGATATTGGTCAGTAAGAGATACTATTCGCGTTGGTCGTGGAGGAAGGCGGTGAGGCCTGCATTCTTAGCCAACTCATAGAAATCATCATAAATCTCGGCTGCTCTCAAGAAATTATCACAAGGCCATTCACACAGCCGAACTTCCGCGGTGTGAGGGAGATTATATTAGGGCCTCTTATTCTCTTCACTTTGTTTATCCTTCAAGCTTCGGCTCGATGTGCCCCTCAAAAATCTCTTCATCTTTTCTGAAAATTGCTGAATTTTTTAGTAACTTCAAAATAAAAGTGAACCAAACTCAAGTGCCTAGAGGCAATATCATGCATTAAAACTACTTTTGACCACATAAATTTGACATGCAAGCTCAAGAACAGGGTCACCTAAGCAGCAAAAATTTGCAATAAATAAAGCACTAGAACAAAAACTAGTTGGACCATTGAAGGAGTCACATACCAAAGAACAATCCCCCAAAGCAGTTTTGTGAATGGAGCTTTGAGCTAGGAGATCGAAAATGGCAGCAAGATGAGCTTGAACTCGGGTTTGAGCTGGTTGGTGATTTTTGTGGGAGGAATAAGGAGTGTGTGGTAGCTAGAATAAGTGGAGGGGAGCCACTGTGGGCCCATGAGGCAGGGGGCGTGCCCTGGACCCTCGTGGCCAGGTGCTTGCTCCCCCTAATGAGTTCTCAGTGCCAAATATTCTCAAATATTCTATAAAAATCATATTTCAATTTCAGGGCATTTGGAGAACTTTTATTTTTGGGGTATTTTTTATTGCATTGATAATTCAGAAAACAGACAGAAAAAATACTATTTTGCTTTATCTAATATAAATAACAGAAATTAAAAAGAGGGTACAGAGAGTTGTGTTTTCTAAATTCATCCATCTCATGCTTATCAAAAGGAATCCACTAACAAGGTTGATCAGGTCTTGTTAACAAACTCATTTTGAGTAACATGAAACTGGAGAAATTTTGAATAACACTATGTTACCTCAACGGGGGTATGCACGTCCCCAATAATAAGAATATCGTATTTCTTATTGATAGTAGGTAGAGGAAATTGAAAGCCTCCAAAAATAATCGATGGAATTTTTCTAATAGAGTTTATACTATGGACTTGAGGTTGTTTCCTCGGAAAGTGTACCATATGCTCATTACCATTGACATGAAAAAGCGACATTGCCTTTGGTGCAATCAATAACAGCCCCTGCAGTATTCAAAAAGGGTCTTCCAAGAATAATAGACATACTATCGTCCTCAGGAATATCAACAATAACAAAGTCCGTTAAAATAGTAACATTTGCAACCACAACTGGCACATCCTCACAAATACCGACACATATAGTAGTTGATTTATCAGCCATTTGCAAAGATATTTCAGTAGATGTCAACTTATTCAAATCAAGTCTACGATATAAAGAGAGAGGCATAACACTAGCACCGGCTCGAAGATCACATAAAGCAGTTTTAACATAGTTTCTTTTAATGGGGCATGGTATAGTTGGTACTCCGGGATCTCCAAGTCTCTTTGGTATTCCACCTTTAAAAGTATAATTAGCAAGCATGGTGGAAATTTCAGCTTCCGGTATCTTCATTTTATTAGTAACTATTCCCTTCATGTATTTAGCATAAGGATTCATTTGAAGCATATCAGTCAAACGCATACACAAAAAGATAGGTCTAATCATTTTAGCGAAGCGCTCAAAATCCTCATCATCCTTTTTCTTTGATGGTTTAGGAGGAAAAGGCATGGGTTTGTGAACCCATGGTTCTCTTTCTTTACCGTGCTTCCTAGCAACAAAGTCTCTCTTATCATAACATTGATTCTTTGATTGTGGGTTATCAAGATCATTATTATTGCTAGGTTGAGCATCAATATGAACATCATCATTAATATTATCACTAGGTTCATGTTCATTACCAGATTGTGTCTCAGCATCAGAAATTGAAATATCAATAGGATTCTCAGGTGTGTCTACAACAGGTTCACTAGAAGCATGCAAAGTCCTATCATTTTCTTTTTCTTCCTCTTAGAAGGACTAGGTGCATCTACATTAGCTCTATGAGAATCTTGCTCAATTCTCTTAGGGTGGTCCTTAGGATACAAAGGCTCCTGAGTCATTTTGCCTCCTCTAGTCATAACTCTAACAACATTATCATTCTTATTATTTAATTCATTGAGAAAATCATTCTGAGCTTTAAGCACTTGTTCTACTTGAGTGGTAACCATAGAATCATGTTTACTAATAAGTTTAAGTCCACCTTTCACATTAGCCATATAATCACTCAAGTGTTCGATCATGTAAGAATTATGTTTCAATTGTCTACCAACATAAGCATTGAAATCTTCTTGCTTAACCATAAAATTATCGAACTCATCTAAGCATTGGCTACGAAACTTAGTAGGAGGAATTTCAGCTTTATCATATCTATAGAGAGAGTTTACCTTTACTACCTGTGTCGGGTTATCAAGACCATGTGTTTCTTCAATAGGCGGTAAATTAAGACCATGTATTTCTTCAATAGGTGGTAAATTCTTAACATCTTCAGATTTAATACCTTTTTGTTTCATAGATTTCTTTGCCTCTTGCATATCTTCAGGACTGAGAAATAGAATACCCCTTTTCTTTGGAGTTGGCTTAGGAGTTGGTTCAGGAATGTCCAATTGTTTTCATTGGTCAACATATTATTCAATAAAATTTCAGCTTGATCAACAGTTATTTCCCTGAAAACACAACCAGCACAACTATCCAGGTAATCTCTGGAAGCATCGGTTAGTCCATTATAAAAGATATCAAGTATTTCATTTTTCTTGAGAGGATGATCAGGAAAAGCATTAAGTAATTGGAGAAGCCTCCCCCAAGCTTGTGGGAGACTCTCTTCTTCAATTTGCACAAAATTATATAGTTTCCTTAAAGCAGCTTGTTTCTTATGAGCAGGGAAATATTTAGCAGAGAAGTAATAAATCATATCCTGGGGACTACGCACACAACCAGGATCAAGAGAATTAAACCATATCTTAGCATCACCCTTTAAAGAGAACGGAAATAATTTAAGGATATAATAGTAGCGAGTTCTCTCATCATTAGTGAACAGGGTAGCTATATAATTTAATTTAGTAAGATGTGCCATAACAGTTTCAGATTCATAGCCATAGAAAGGATCAGATTCAACCAAAGTAATTAACTCAGGATCAACAGCGAATTCATAATCCTTATCAGTAACAAACATAGGTGAAGTAGCATAAGGAGGATCATATTTCATTTTAGCATTCAGAGATTTTTGTTTAAGCTTAGCTAATAGTTTCTTAAGATCACTCCTATCATTGCAAGCAAGAAAGTCTCTAGCAGTTTCTTCATCCATAACGTAACCCTCAGGAACAACAGAAAATTCATATCTAGGGGGATAGTCTTCATCATCACTTTCATCGATATTATCAATTTCAATAATTTCATTCTCTCTAACCCTAGCAAGTTGTTCATCAAGAAATTTACCAAATAGCACAGTAGTATCAAGCCTAGAAGTAGTTTCATCATAAGTGTCATGCATAGGAGAAGTGGCATCATCAATAACATGCGACATATCAGAATTAATAGCAGAAGCAGGTTTGGGTGTTGAAAGTTTACTCATAACAGAAGGTGAATCAAGTGCAGAGCTAGATGGCAGTTCCTTACCTCCCCTCGTAGTTGAGGGATAGATCTTGGTTCTTTGATCTTTAAGTTCTTCATAATGATAAGAATATACAAATCCCAAGTGACTCAAATAATAGAGCTATGCTCCCCGGCAACGGCGCCAGAAAATGGTCTTGATAACCCACAAGTATAGGGGATCGCAACAGTTTTCGAGGGTAGAGTATTCAACCCAAATTTATTGATTCGACACAAGGGGAGCCAAAGAATATTCTCAAGTATTAGTAGCTAAGTTGTCAATTCAACCACACCTGGAAACTTAATATCTGCAGCAAGGTATTTAGTAGCAAAGTAATATGATAGTAGTGGTAACGATAGAAAAAGGTAACCGTAGCAAAAGTAATATTTTTGGGTTTATAGTGATGGTAGCAATAGCAACGGAAAAGTAAATAAGCGAAGAACAATATATGGAAAAGCTCGTAGGCATTGGAACGGTGATGGAGAATTATGCCGGATGTGATCGATCATGTAACAGTCATAACCTAGGGTGACACGGAACTAGCTCCAGTTCATCAATGTAATGTAGGCATGTATTCCAAATATAGTCATACGTGCTTATGGAAAAGAACTTGCATGCCATCTTTTGTCCTACCCTCCTGTGACAGCGGGGTCCTAATGGAAACTAAGGGATATTAAGGCCTCCTTTTAATAGAGTACCGGACCAAAGCATTAACACATGGTGAATACATGAACTCCTCAAACTACGGTCATCACCGAGAGTGGTCCCGATTATTTTCACTTCGGGTTTGTCGGATCATAACACATAGTAGGTGACTATAGACTTGCAAGATACGATCAAGAACTCACATATATTCATGAAAACATAATAGGTTCAGATCTGAAATCATGGCACTCGGGCCCTAGTGACAAGCATTAAGCATAGCAAAGTCATAGCAACATCAATCTCAGAACATAGTGGATACTAGGGATCAAACCCTAACAAAACTAACTCGATTACATGATAAATCTCATCCAACCCATCACCGTCCAGCAAGCCTATGATGGAATTACTCACGCAAGGCGGTGAGCATCATGAAATTGGTGATGGAGGAAGGTTGATGATGACGATGGCAACGGATTCCCCTCTCCGAAGCCCTGAACAGACTCCGGATCAGCCCTCCCGAGGGAGTTTAGGGCTTCACGGAGGCTCCATATCGTAAAATCTGGTGAATCCTTATTTCTGATTTTTTTTCCCCGAAAGTGAATATATGGAGTCAGGGTTGCGGTCGGTGGAGCGTTGCTACCTCTTGAGCACTGCGTTGGTTTTCCCTTGAAGAGGAAAGGGTGATGGAGCAAAGTAGCGTAAGTATTTCCCTCAGTTTTTGAGAACCAAGGTATCAATCCAGTAGGAGGCTATGCGCGAGTCCCTCGCACCTACACAAAACAAATAAATCCTCGCAACTAACGCGATAAGGGGTTGTCAATCCCTACACGGTCACTTACGAGAGTGAGATCTGATAGATATGATAAGATAATATTTTTGGTATTTTTATGATAAAGATGCAAAGTAAAATAAAAGGCAATGAAATTAACTAAGTGTTAGAAGATTAATATGATGGAGATAGACCCAGGGGCCATAGGTTTCACTAGTGGCTTCTCTCAAGAGCATAAGTATTTTACGGTGGGTGAACAAATTACTGTCGAGCAATTGACAGAATTGAGCATAGTTATGAGAATATCTAGGTATGATCATGTATATAGGCATCATGTCCGAAACAAGTAGACCGACTCCTGGCTGCATCTAGTACTATTACCCCACACATTGACTGCTATCCAGCATGCATCTAGAGTATTAAGTTCATAAGAACAGAGTAACGCCTTAAGCAAGATGACATGATGTAGAGGGATAAATTCATGCAATATGATAAAAAAACCCATCTTGTTATCCTCGATGGCAACAATACAATACATGCCTTGCTGCCCCTACTGTCACTGGGAAAGGACACCGCAAGATTGAACCCAAAGCTAAGCACTTCTCCCATTGCAAGAAAGATCAATCTAGTAGGCCAAACCAAATTGATAATTCGAAGAGACTTGCAAAGATAACCAATCATACATAAAAGAATTCAGAGAAGATTCAAATATTGTTCATAGATAAACTTGATCATAAACCCACAATTCATCGGTCTCAACAAACACACCGAAAAAGAAGATTACATCGAATAGATCTCCACAAGAGAGGGGGAGAATTTTGTATTGAGATCCAAAAAGAGAGAAGAAGCCATCTAGCTAATAACTATGGACCTGAAGGTCTGAGGTAAACTACTCACACTTCATCGGAGAGGCTATGGTGTTGATGTAGAAGCCCTCCGCGATCGATGCCCTCTCCGGCGGAGTTCCAGAACAGGCCCCAAGATGGGATCTCGTGGATACATAAAGTTATGGCGGTGGAATTAGGGTTTTGGCTCCGTATCGGAACGTTTGGGGGTACGTAGGTATATATATAGGAGGAAGAAGTACGTCGGTGGAGCAACAGGGGGCCCACGAGGGTGGACGGCGTGCCTGGGGGGGGGGGGTAGGCGCGCCCCCTACCTTGTGGCCTCCCTATTGGTTGCTTGACGTAGGGTCCAAGTCTCCTGGATCTTGTTCGTTCGAAAAATCACGTTCCCGAAGGTTTCATTCTGTTTGGACTCCGTTTGATATTCCTTTTCTTCGAAACCTAAAATAGGCAAAAAAAATAGCAATTCTGGGCTGGGCCTCCGGTTAGTAGGTTAGTCCCAAAAAAAATATAAAAGTGTATAATAAAGCCAAATAATGTCCAAAACGGAAGATAATATAGCATGGAGCAATCAAAAATTATAGATACGTTGGAGACGTATCAAGCATCCCCAAGCTTAATTCCTACTCGTCCTCGAGTAGGTAAATGATAAAAACAGAATTTTTGATGTGGAATGCTACTAGGCATAATTTCAATGTAATTCTTCTTAATTATGGCATGAATATTCCAATCTGAAAGATTCAAGATAAAAGTTTAATATTGATATAGAAATAATAATACTTCAAGCATACTAACTAAGCAATTATGTCTTCTCAAAATAACACGGCCAAAGAAATTTCATCCCTACAAAATCATATAGTTTAGTCATGCTCCATTTTTGTGACACAATAATGCTCTCATCATGCACAACCCTGATGACAAGCCAAACAATTGTTTCATACTTTAGTAATCTCACACTTTATAAACCTTCACGCAATACATGAGCGTGAGCCATGGATATAGCACTATGGGTGGAATAGAGTATAATGATGGGGGTTATGTGGAGAAGACAAAAAAGGAGAAAGTCTCACATCAACGAGGCTAATCAATGAGCTATGGAGATGCCCATTGATTGATGTTAATGCAAGGAGTAGGGATTGCCATGCAACAGATGCACTAGAGCTATAAATGTATGAAAGCTCAACAAAAGAAACTAGTGGGTGTGCATCCAACTTGCTTGCTCACGAAGACCTAGGACACTTGAGGAGGCCCATTGTTGGAATATACAAGCCAAGTTCTATAATGAAAAATTCCCACTAGTATATGAAAGTGACAAAACAAGAGACTCTCTATCATGAAGATCATGGTGCTACTTTGAAGCACAAGTGTGGAAAAAAAGATAGTAGCATTGTCCCTTTTCATTTCCTTTTTTGGGCCTTCTTTTTTGGTCTTTTTTTATTGGGACAATGCTCTATTAAATGTTGATCATCACACTTCTATTTATTTACGACTCAATGATTACAACTCGATACTAGAACAAGGTATGACTCTATATGAATGCCTCCGGCGGTGTAGCGGGATATGCAATGAACTAAGAGTGACATGTATGAAAGAATTATGAACTGTGACTTTGCCACAAATATGATGTCAACTACATGATCATGCAAAGCAATATGACAATGATGAACGTGTCATGATAAACGGGATGGTGGAAAGTTGCATGGCAATATATCTCGGAGTGGCTATGGAAATGCCATAATAGGTAGGTATGGTGGCTGTTTTGAGGAAGATATAGGGATGTCTATGTGTGAAATAGCGTATCATATCACGGGGTTTGGATGCACCGACGAAGTTTGCACCAACTCTCAATGTGAGAAAGGGCAATGCACGGTACCGAAGAGGCTAGCAATGATGGAAAGGTGAGAGTGCGTATAATCCATGGACTCAACATTAGTCATAAGGAACTCACATACTTATTGCAAAAATCTACAAGTCATCAAAAACCAAGCACTACGCGCATGCTCCTAGGGGGATATTTTGGTAGGAAAAGACCATCGCTCGTCCCCGACCGCCACTCATAAGGAGGACAATCAAAGAACACCTCATGTTTCAAATTTGTTACATAACGTTTACCATACGTGCATGCTACGGGACTTGCGAACTTCAACACAAGCATTTCTCAATTTCACAACTACTCAACCATCACAACTTTAATATCACTACCTCCATATCTCAAAACAATCATCAAGCATCAAACTTCTCTTAGTATTCAAAACACTCATAAGAAAGTTTTTACTAATCTTGAATACCTAACATATTAGGAATATTTAAGCAAATTACCATGCCATTTAAGACTCTCAAAATAATCTAAGTGAAGCATGAGAGATCAATAGTTTCTATAAAACAAATCCACCACCGTGCTCTAAAAGATATAAGTGAAGTACTAGAGCAAAACTATATAACTCAAAAGATATAAGTGAAGCACATAGAGTAATCTAATAATTTCCGAATCATGTGTGTCTCTCTCAAAAGGTGTGTACAGCAAAGATGATTGTGGTAAACTAAAAAGCAAAGACTCAAATCATACAAGACGCTCCAAGCAAAACACATATCATGTGGTGAATAAAAATATAGCTCCAAGTAAAGTTACCGATGGAAGTAGACGAAAGAGGGGATGCCTTCCGGGGCATCCCCAAGCTTTGGCTTTTTGGTGTCCTTAGATTATCTTGGGGGTGCCATGGGCGTCCCCAAGCTTAGGCTCTTGCCACTCCTTGTTCCATAACCCATCAAATCCTTACCCAAAACTTGAAAACTTCACAACAGAAAACTTAAAGTAGAAAATCTCGTGAGCTTCGTTAGCGAAAGAAAACAAAAGACCACTTAAAGGTACTGTAATTAACTCATTATTTATTTATATTGGTGATAAACCTACTGTATTACAACTTCTCTATGGTTTATAAACTATTTTACTAGCCATAGATTCATCAAAATAAGCAGACAACACATGGAAAACAGAATCTGTCAAAAACAGAACAGTCTGTAGTAATCTATAGCTAGCGCAAGATATGGAACCCCAAAAATTGTAAAATAAATTGCTGGACGTGAGGAATTTATCTATTAATCATTTTCAAAAGGAATTAACTAAATATCACTTTCCAAATAAAAATGTCAGCAGTTCTCGTGAGCGCTAAAGTTTCTGTTTTTTACAGCAAGATTAACAAGACTTTCCCCAAGTCTTTCGAACGGTTCTACTTGGCACAAACACTAATTAAACACAAAAAACACAACCAAAACATAGTCTAGATAAATTATTTATTACTAAACAGGAGCAAAAAGCAAGGAATAAAAATAAAATTGGGTTGCCTCCCAACAAGCGCTATCGTTTAACGCCCCTAGCTAGGCATAAAAAGCAAGGATAGATCTAGGTATTGCCATCTTTGGTAGGCAATCCATAAGTGGCTCTCATAATAGATTCATAAGGTAATTTAATTTTCTTTCTAGGAAAGTGTTCCATGCCTTTCCTTAACGGAAATTGGAATCTAATATTTCCTTCCTTCATATCAATAATTGCACCAATCGTTCTAAGGAAAGGTCTACCAAGAATAATAGGACATGAAGGATTGCAATCTATGTCAAGAACAATAAAATCTACGGGCACATAGTTCCTATTTGCAACAATAAGAACATCATTAATTCTTCCCATAGGTTTCTTAATAGTGGAATCCGCAAGGTGCAAGTTTAAAGAGCAATCGTCAAAATCATGGAAACCTAACAAATCACACAAAGTCTTTGGAATTGTGGAAACACTAGCACCCAAATCACACAAAGCATAGCATTCATGATCTTTAATTTTAATTTTAATAGTTGTTTCCCACTCATCATAAAGTTTTCTAGGGATAGAAACTTCCAACTCAAGTTTTTCTTCATAAGATTGCATCAAAGCATCAACGATATGTTTGGTAAAAGCTTTATTTTGACTATAAGCATGAGGAGAATTTAGCACGGATTGCAACAAGGAAATACAAGCTATCAAAGAGCAGCTACCATAATTAAATTCCTTGAAATCCAAAATAGTAGGTTCATTAACATCTAGAGTTCTGATCTCTTCAATCCCACTTTTATCAAATTTAGCATCAAGATCTAAAAACTCCGAATTTTTGGAACGCGTTCTAGGTAAAGGTGGATCATATTCAGTCCCATCATTATCAAGATTCATATTGAAAAACAGATATTTAATAGGGGACACATCAATAACTTTTAGATCTTCATTTTTATTTTCATGGAAACTAGAAGAACACGCTCTTATAAAGGAATTTGTCTTAGCACGCATCCTAGCGGTTCTTTCTTTGCACTCATCAATGGAAATTCTCATGGCTTTGAGAGACTCATTGATATCATGCTTAGTAGGAATAGATCTAAGTTTTAAAGAATCAACATCAAGAGAAATTCTATCAACGTTCCTAGCCAACTCATCAATCTTAAGCAATTTCTCTTCAATCAAACCATTGAAATTCTTTTGCAAAGTAATAAATTCTTTAATATTAGATTCAAAATCAGAGGGCATCTTATTAAAATTTCCATAAGAATTGTTGTTGAAATTACCATAATTATTAGAGGATTTACTAGGATAAGGCCTAGAATTAAAGTTTCCTCTATACGCGTTGTTACCAAAATTATTCCTACCAACAAAATTCACATCCATAGATTCATTATTATTCTCAATCAAAGTAGACAAAGGCATATCATTAGGATCAGAAGAAACACTTTTAGTAGCAAATAATTTCATAAGTTCATCCAACTTTCCACTCAAAACATTAATTTCTTCTATCGCATGCACTTTTTTAGTAGATCTTTTAGTGTGCCATTGAGAATAATTAACAATAATATTATCTAGGAATTTAGTAGCTTCTCCTAAAGTGATTTCCATAAAAGTGCCTCCCGCGGCCGAATCTAAAAGATTTCTAGAAGCAAAATTCAATTCGGCATAAAAATTGTGTATAGTCATCCACAAATTCAAACCGTGTGTTGGGAAATTACGTATCATTAATTTCATCCTCTCCCAAGCTTGTGCAACATGTTCATGATAAAGTTGCTTAAAATTCATAATATTGTTTCTAAGAGAGATGATCTTAGCGGGAGGAAAATACTTAGAGATAAAAGCATCTTTGCACTTATTCCAAGAATCAATACTATTTTTAGGCAAAGACGAAAACCAAGCTTTACCACGATCTCTAAGCAAAAAAGGAAATAGCTTAAATTTAACAATATCATTGTCCACATCTTTCTTCTTTTGCATATCACACAAATCAACGAAGCTATTTAGATGGGTAGCGGCATCTTCACTAGGAAGGCCGGAAAACGGATCTTTCATGACAAGATTCAACAAGGCAACATTAATTTCACAAGATTCAGCATCGGTAAGAGGAGCAATCGGCGTACTAATAAAATCATTGTTGTTGGTATTGGTAAAGTCACACAATTTAGTGTTATCTTGAGCCATCGTGACAAGCAAGCAATCCAACACACAAGCAAACGAGGAACGTGCAAAAAAGAGGTAAATAGAGAAAGAGAGGGAGGATAGAGAGAGAGGGAGAATAAAACGACAAGGGTGAAGTGGGGGAGAGGAAAACGAGAGTCAAATGGAAAATAATGTAATGCGGGATATAAGGGTTTGTGATGGGTACTTGGTATGTTGACTTTTGCGTAGACCTCCCCGGCAACGGCGCCAGAAGTCCTTCTTGCTACCTCTTGAGCACTGCCTTGGTTTTCCCTTGAAGAGGAGAGGGTGATGCAGCAAATTAGCGTAAGTATTTCCCTCAATTTTTGAGAACTAAGGTACCAATCCAGTAGGAGGCTACGCGCGAGTCCCTCGCACCTACACAAAACAAATAAATCCTCGCAACCAACACGATAAGGGGTTGTCAATCCCTACACGGTCACTTACGAGAGTGAGATCTGATAGATATGATAAGATAATATTTTTGGTATTTTTATGATAAAGATGCAAAGTAAAATAAAAGGCAATGAAAATAACTAAGTGTTGGAAGATTAATATGATGGAGATAGACCCGGGGGCCATAGGTTTCACTAGTGGCTTCTCTCAAGAGCATAAGTATTTTACGGTGGGTGGACAAATTACTGTTGAGCAATTGACAGAATTGAGCATAGTTATGAGAATATCTAGGTATGATCATGTATATAGGCATCATGTCCGAAACAAGTAGACCGACTCCTGGCTGCATCTAGTACTACTACCCCACAGATTGACGCTATCCAGCATGCATCTAGAGTATTAAGTTCATAAGAACAGAGTAACGCCTTAAGCAAGATGACATGATGTAGAGGGATAAATTCGCAATATGATAAAAAACCCATCTTGTTATCCTCGATGGCAACAATACAATACAATACGTGCCTTGCTGCCCCTACTGTCACTAGGAAAGGACACCGCAAGATTGAACCCAAAGCTAAGCACTTCTCCCATTACAAGGAAGGTCAATCTAGTAGGCCAAACCAAACTGATAATTCGAAGAGACTTGCAAAGATAACCAATCATACATAAAAGAATTCAGAGAAGATTCAAATATTGTTCATAGATAAACTTGATCATAAACCCATAATTCATCGGTCTCAACAAACACACCGCAAAAGAAGATTACATCGAATAGATCTCCACAAGAGAGGGGGAGAACTTTGTATTGAGATCCAAAAAGAGATAAGAAGCCATCTAGCTAATAACTATGGACCCGAAGGTCTGAGGTAAACTACTCACACTTCATCGGAGAGGCTATGGTGTTAATGTAGAAGCCCTCTGTGACCGATGCCCCCTCCGGCGGAGCTCCGGAATAGGCCCCAAGATGGGATCTCGTAGATACAGAGAGTTACGGCGGTGGAATTAGGGTTTTGGCTCCGTATCTGATCGTTTGGGGGTACGTAGGTATATATAGGAGGAAGAAGTAAGTCGGTGAAGCAACAGGGGGCCCACGAGGGTGGAGGGCGCGCCTTGTGGGGGTTGGCACGCCCCCCTACCTCGTGGCCTCCCTGTTGGTTGCTTGATGTAGGGTCCAAGTCTCTTGGATCTTGTTCATTCCAAAAATCACGTTCCCGAAGGTTTCATTCCGTTTGGACTCCGTTTGATATTCCTTTTCTTCGAAACCCTAAAATAGGCAAAAAAATAGCAATTCTGGGTTGGGCCTCCGGTTAGTAGGTTAGTCCCAAAATAATATAAAAGTGTATAATAAAGCCCAATAATGTCCAAAACAGAAGATAATATAGCATGGAGCAATCAAAGATTAGAGATACATTGGAGACGTATCAAGCGTCAGGGGGACCACGAGGCAGGGGGCGCACCCAGGGGGTAGGGCGCGCCCCCACCCTCATGGACAGGTGGATCCCCCCTGACGTGGATTGTTCTTCCAGTATTTTTTATATATTCCAAAATTATTCTCCGTTGATTTTTAGGTCATTCCAAGAACTTTTATTTCTGCACAAAAATAACACCATGGCAATTCTGCTGAAAACAGCGTTAGTCCGGGTTAGTTCCATTCAAATCATGCAAGTTAGAGTCCAAAGCAAGGGCAAAAGTGTTTGGGAAATTAGATACGACGGAGACGTATCAGATATACGGCATGCGGTTCACTCGGATGAACTGTTTGCGTTGAGACAAGAGAACAAAAACAGTTCAACTTAACAAGATGTGTGTGATACGCGGCAAATAGGTCTGTAATCGAAAACTTGTGCGAAGACCGATAACAACATAGACGATTGCTACTAACAAGCCGTGTGTGTTGTGAGCAAATGATTGCTGGTATACAATTGTTAGTGATTGATGAAAACATCACCGACAGGTTCCATTTGTTAGGCCATATGCGATGTGATTTTCTTTGTCCGCACAACATCTACGCTCTGCCTATAGAGCATCAACATATTTACTTAAAAGGACAACATTGCATAACCTAATTAAGCATACAATGACACAAGTGACTACACACATAGAATTTCCACACACCAAAGTAAGCAATTACATGCATACTAAACTAGGAGAAACGAGGATCTAATCATCTACTTATTGTTGCGACGACGCTTGCCATTTCTCTGCTTTCGGCTGGATCCCTAGCCGTTTTGGGGAAGGAGGCACTTACTCATGTCAACGATCCTCCTATACATGTCGTAGCTCATGCACGCCTCCTTTGCCACATACACAACGTGAGCTTTGTCGAGTTTCTCCATCCAGGCCGAGTGCCAGGCACGCTTGTCCTTGTTGCACAAATCCTTCATGTCTCTGTAGTAGGAGTCGATGATGGCCTCGGCGAGGTGAACCAGTGAGTCCTTCTCATGCTCCTTGCTGCCCCAGATCTTGTATTGGCGCTGGATGTCGACAAGATTCTGGTAGGCGATGCCCGAATTCTTGAGTGCCTTTACATTGTTGGTGATGTCTGACGGTGTCCTGGACTAGGGGGTACTCACCACGTTATCTCCCAACCAGTGGGTCGGGCCGAGGACCCCCATGATGATTCACTGGCCACTTCGGGCAGCCCATGCCGAATACAAGGAGGATTCCACAGGACTTGGTGCATAAGACAAGGACTCCTCTAAGCCCTAGGCCTACGGTGCATATATAAACTGAGGCCAGGCTAGTTAATAGACAATCTCATATTCATTACTAAAATCTCGTGGTAGATACCTGTACTATGTACTATCCCCATATGAATACAATCAAAAGTAGGACGTAGGGTTTTACCTCCATCAAGAGGGCCCGAACCTGGGTAAAATCCCGTGTCCATGTTACCATCGCTCCAAGACGCCTAGCTTAGGACCCCTACTACGAGATATGCCGGATATAGAACCGACATTGGTTCTTTCATTGAGAGTCTGCTGGCAGTCGCCACAGTGCGATGGGAATTCGGATCGTCTTCGGCGCGATCTACGCATCGGAGCCGAGCTTCATGGTCGATGTCGGCATCTTTGTCGCCGGCTTGACTGGTCACCTCGGCTAGACCAAGACCCGTGCTCCATGCTAGACGGATACTTTCATCATCATCAGCTCAAATCTCAACCGAGACCATGGAAAAGTCATCCATGGAGCCTGGGGGCTCATCGTCAACATTGCCCTCGTGCGATCGCATAGTTTTTTCTGTACAGCAGACTTGTTTTCACTGCCACCGTCTCCTTGGAAGTCAATTTGACGAACCCTTTGGTGGAATTATGTGGAATTTAGTATACAACAACCCTGTAAAATTTGGTCGCCTTCCGATGGAGGAATCTCCGGCGATCTGTGATATGCCGGAGGCCTGTCGAGTCTGGATGGAAATTTGGACGAGTTTAGGGCGTGGTCTCCAGAGCCTAGCTCAGAGGTTATTTGGAAGATCCAATTGTCATCTTCTATGAAACTTCCATATCTACCACCAGTCAAAATTTCAGCTCAATCCGACCGTTCAAACTCTGGGAACCTTCCGATTAGTGCATCACTTCTCGGATATGTTTTCTGCGCGAATACGAATCCGACCTGAGTTCATCTTTCTTCATGAACGAGAAATTGGACAACCTTTTTGGAAGAATCTCTTTCTAGGGTATTATGCATTGTTCTTAAACACATGCCCATAAAATTTTAAGCCTTCTCTGACGTATTCTTCACCATCACACATGTGTCAAACCAGTCCGACAACATTGCTCCATGGTGATATGTCTCTAATGTATCTATACTTTTTTATTGTTCCATGCTTTATATTATCTGTTTTGGATGTTTAATGGACTTTACTATGCACTTTTACATTATTTTTGGGACTAACCTATTAACCGAAGGCCCAGTGCAAATTGTTGTTTTTTTTGCCTATTTTAGTGTTTCGCAGAAAAGGAATATCAAACGGAATAAAACCTTCACGAGGATCGTTTTTGGAACAAACACAATCCATGAGACTTGGTGTCAGTGTCAAAACCGGCGGATCTCGAGTAGGGGGTCCCGAATTGTGCGTCTAGGATCGATGGTAACAGGAGACGGGGGACACAATGTTTACCCAGGTTCGGGCCCTCTCGATGGAGGTAATACCCTACTTTCTGCTTGATTGATCTTGATGATATGAGTATTACAAGAGTTGATCTACCACGAGATCGTAGAGGCTAAACCCTAGAAGCCAGCCTATGATTATGATTGTTGTATATATCTATCGACTAGCCTGGCCTCGGTTTATATAATGCTCCAGAGTCCTAGGATAACAAGAGTCCTAGCCGAATACGCCGGTGGGGAGAAGTCCTTGTCTTGATCGCCAAGTCTTGTGGAATCTTCCTTGTATGCGGCAGCTGTCCGAACTGGCCCATGAGTATACGGCCATGGGGGTCCTCGGCCCAATCTAACAGATCGGGAGATGACGTGGTGAGTACCCCCTGGTCCAGGACACCGTCAGTAGCCCCCTGAACCGGTCTTCAAGTTAGGGACGCTCCTCGATTCTTCCGAACTGTTCTTCATCTTCAGTCGTCGGTCTTGAAAACTGGTTCAACAAATCTTCTCATCTTCGATCTTGAGGATCGCCGAAGTGCATCTGAAGAGTTTACACGTCGGGTATCCGAGGAGCCCCTTTAAGTTTCCGGCCTTTATCAATGCCTTGTTATTTTTATGCCACACCTCGGGTTTTGAAGTTGTTCCTGGGAGGCAGTCTCCTCTTGCATCCGAGCTCCAACGCTGGACTACATTCGAGGTATCCTTTACAACCGAGCACTAACGCCGGACCGCTTCCGAGCTCCAACGCCCGAATGTATCCGAGCTCCAACGCCGGACTATATCCAAGCTCCAACGCCGGACTGTATCCTAGCTCCAACGCCGGACTATATCCGAGGTATCATAAATCACCTTGGTTCAAAAAAGTTGAAGGAGTTTAGCCGAGCTTAATGCCGGAAATGCCCTCTATGGAGCCAACCACTAGCGCCCGAGCTTTATGCCGGACTACTTCCGAGGTGGTGCACCACCCCGAGTGTGGGCCGTTTTTGTCAGTATTTTTGATTGGTGCAATTTATTCTCTGTCGAGATATATAGGAAGTAGCCCTCAAGGTGTGTATCAGGCTAAAACCCGAGATGCACCTGAAGGATGACATAAGACCACTGATCCCAGTAGCCACTGAGACTCGAGTTGATTTGCAAAATCGGCCTGAGGATCAACTCCTAGCTCGGCAGAATACTTTGGGACAAAAAAAGCAGTGTGCAAAGTCCTCGAGACTCAGGTTGGGTGCAGCCGACCAATCCTGAGGATCATAATCTCCTCGAAAGCTATATTGCACTTAAATTTTCTGCACTGGATTGCCAATGCAGTAGCCCCCGAGACACTGGTCGGGTGGCAACACCAGATTAGGGGATCGATGTACCCCTTTAATATTTATAAATAATGAGCAGGAAGCCCAGTAGCCCCCGAGCCTTAATGCAGACACGGGTGGCCGAATTAAGGATCGATATCCATAGTAAAATCACAAATTATGTGTAATGACTCTATGTATCCAAGGACGTTACATCATTAATGCTCAGATCCGCATTGTACAAAACTTTGTTGACCGACCATCGGCTTCCACCTCCCCGGTCAGTAGCCGAGGAGTGTTTGTCCTACTTCATAAAGCCTTTATGAGGGCAAAGATTTACGACAAACAAGGGAATCTTGCTATACGGTATTATAAACAAAGGTATGCAGAGCGATATGTTATATTACTGTTTAACATAAGAAATGGCTTCCAAAGAAAATAGTCCCACTATCGGTTCCTTTCTTTGGGTTGTCATGCTAAGCATGATCATGAAACCTCAGCTCTAATGTAAGAGCAAAATATTGAGGATTTAGTTCGGGAGGCCAGTTACTAGCCCCAGGCAGTGTTCGGCGATAGTCGAGGTCAAGCCGTAAACACTTAGGCCAATGTTATGAATGGCCCGTCATTTAACACAGTCATCGGATCGCTGACCAGTTTACGCTTATTGTGACAGTCAGTTTTCAGCTTTCTCCACTGAGGTGCTTAACCATGTGAGCTGGAAGCACAATCACAGTGGTTCTCCCTTTGCACACCTAGCCAAACAAAGTGGAACGTAGGAGGCAAGCGCAGGAGCCGGGCAACCCAACTATTGACCGAAGACACAATTTGAAACTGATGCATATATAGCAATATCCGAGAATGTTTTTGCCAAATCTCTAAAGGTGTCCGGCGTTGCACTGCGAGACTTGTGCTAAAAACACACAAATAGTTTGAAAGTGCCATAAGCTTGGAAAACCAAAAAAACAATAGTAAAAACTTGACGTCCGAACAAGATCAAGTGTCCGGTGCCAATCCGAAAATTGGAAAGAAAAAAAATTGTGCTTTTGTCGTGCTTTAACAAGACACATTCGATCTCAAGACTTCACGCGGGTCAGCCTATGGCTTCAAGCTCTGTATCCCAAAGGCGGAGTACTTCTCCGAGGTCAGTTTAGCAAACTAAACTCAAGCGGCTTTCAGAGAGAAGATAGGTTATCCGGCTATTGACCATAAACTCGAGTCGAAAAAGGAGTGGTAGAAAAAGACTTTGCAACGACCAAAAAGAAAATACATTTACTATAAAACAACTCATATAAATTTTAAGAGGCCCCAAGTGACTTGGGTAAAAGAATTTTATGTATAATGATTGTATGTACCAAAGTACTTGTATCATATCTGTGTTCACCCGAACTTTAAACTATTCTTAACCGACCGTCGGCTTCTCCCTCTTTGGCCAAGGGCCGAAAAGTGTCATGTACTCCACCTGTCGAGAGTATCGACGGTGTTTCCGATGACCAGGCAATCAGGCCATAAGGCTGTAACAGACAAAGCGCGCTCAACTAACTTATGCTATATTACTGACAAAGTGTAAGAAGCATCTTCGAAGAAAATAGTACCCCCACCGATACCTTTCTTCGGTGCTCATTATTACTATGAGACTTGTGCAATAGATTTTTTGTACTCATGAGTTCCGTTGTGTGCCGACCATGATTGAAAACAATAAGAGCGCTAGCTTTCGGCTTCACCCAGTTTGAGGTCAGAGCTCGGATGACCCGGTCGTGACAAACGCAGAGGTGCTCCCTTTACTCCCTAGCCGAACAATCGGGAACGTAGGGGTAAGCACAGGAGCCAGGCAACCCAGCTTGAGGAACACTTAAGTCAATATGGTGCATATTGTGGCATAATACATGAACAAGGAACGAAGCCGTATAAGTATAATCATATGCAACAGGAAAAGCTTCATGAAGGAAGCCCCCAAGTAAACGGGGTATTTGAATTTGTGCGTCATAGACAAAGTTTTGACAAGTATGACGCTTGGTCGAACCGGAAAAAAAATTAAAACCAAAAGTTTTTTAGCATGAAAGTGACTTAGCTTGTTAATGTGTTAGGCATTGATGACGCGGACCAAGCTTGATGCAGGACTAGGTTCCATCCCCCAAGCCAGTACCAAGGTGGCGGAGCGAAGAGCTCGGCACTCTGAAGTTGTAACATCCCAAATTTTCAATTTGGAATGTTATACACTAGAGCATAATTGCATATCATATTCTATTTGCATTTTGTTTGATCCTAGAAATTCTACGCAACTCAAGGACCCTTGGAGAGAGTTGGGGATTTCGTTATTTTCATATTTGAGTTTTCTCAAATTTTGAAAATAGGATCATTTGATTTTATTTATTTTATCTTCAATTATTTCTATTACAAAAATATGAGAGAGGGAATAAAATGACTTTCCCAAAATAAATAAATATTGAGGATTTAATAAAAAATCAAAAATATTTTATTTGGATTTATTTGCTATTTTATTTGAATTAGGGAAAAATGTGCGTTTTTCAAAATTGCATTTAGGCCCCAAATAAATGTTCATCCAGTGCGGCTTGATTTTAGAAGCCGGGGAAAATTTATTTTGGGATTTTTGGAGTCCGTTTAGTATTCCTTTTGTTTTTTTTCTGAGCGTAATTATTTAAAAAAAAGTCCGAACCGCCTTACCGGGCCGTGTCCGACCTGGACTCCCGGCCCGGCCGGCTTTATACAGCCGGGAAGCCTAGCTGCCACCCCTCCCACCGAAACCCTAGCTGCCCACCGTTCCTAGCCGCCGCCGCGCCGCCCCCGCGCCGCCGCCCGCCACCGCCGCCGAACCGC
>NC_057797.1:580673546-580681600 GCF_018294505.1 Triticum aestivum | reverse complement strand
CGCCGCGCCGCTTCGCCGCCGCCGCCGCCGGATCCGCCGCGCCGAAGGTAGTTAGTTTTTTTTTTCTCGCCCCCGGTTTTTTTATAAAACCGATCGGTTTTCCGACGGTTTTGTTCGTTTTTTAGTTTCGGTTTTTTTAAATAGATCAGGTTTTTCGGTTTATTTATTTAGCGAGCGTTCGCCCGGTCGTTCGTTTTAACGAACGTTCGTCGTTTTTCTTTTTTCTCGGATTAAATCCGTGATTTTTCTGATCGCGATTCCTGATCCGATTTTCGTTTTAGTCTAACTTTTCACTCGTTTATTGGAATCAGGCGATTCAAGCGCCTGGAGTTTCGTCTCGAAACCCTCTTTCTGTTTAACCAACTCAAACACGTTTTTGCCACTGTAAAAATTGCCCTAGATCCAGAATAGTAAATGGAGCTTGTTTCTTTTGCCGTTTGTCTTTCGTTGCTTCGTTCGATTTGGTTTTTTTTGCCAACCGGAGTTCTTAAGTTGAACTTTCTGGTTAGATCTCTTATTTGAGTTTTACCTGTGCACTAGTTGAGTACTTCTTGTATGCTTGTTTGTTTGCGATAGAGTACCCGGAGTGCGCCGCTTGCTACTTCGAATCACTAGGTTTCCCGGATCATCAGCAAGGCAAGTAACACTTTGATCATACTTCCAATTACCCAATTTTATTGCATTAGATCAATCCTCACACATTGCATGATTAGGATGTAATTAAATTGTAGGTTTGGGAAGTAGTTGAGGTAGTACCTATTTCCTGTTAGTATCAAACCTTTGGGAGTTACTTCTACGTTTGCTTATTGCACCATGCTATGCTACTAGACATGGATTGGGTGAGTGTATCCATGACAGATGTGAGACTATTAAATTGATGGTTTATCTCAGGTGGCAACTTAAATACACATCTGGGTGGATTGAGGCACCTGGGTATTCCAGCGATTGCCTGTTTTTCTTTTGGACCGCCACCCAGGCTCAAAGGGATCATGAGATTATTCATGCTAGAAACTTCCGTGTGCAGCCACAAGCTACTATGGGCTCTAGCATAGTTGATTAAGTTGTGCGAACTCTTACAGTGGTGGACTAGCAGATGTAGGGGAAAGTAGGTGTAACGATCTACTCGATCGTAAGGTGCTAGCGCTTCTGAAAGACTATGTCTCGGTCATCCGTTTATCAAACACCATGTAGTGCGAGAAACCAAACGGAGGCGATCGAGTCTTGTGGGGAAAAGTGCGCAAACCTCTGCAGAGTGTATAAACTGAACATGATTAGTTGTGTCCCCGATTATGGACATCTTGAGTATCTAGTACTTGGATTATCATGTGAATCTCATCATGTTACTCAAAAAAATAATTTTGTTGGGTTATGTTTAATGATGATGCTTAATTGGGATTGAGAATGCTGTCAACCATTCTCAATGTTTAACAACTACCATGATAGTTAAATAAAATTTATTCCTTTGCAGTAGGGAAAAATTGGCTTTACGCAAAACTGTAACCATAGAGCTTTCCACTAGCCAAATATGCATATAGAATAGCTTATTTCATTCCATTACTCTCTATGTGTTACTTTGCCAGCATATTCCATGTGCTGACCCGTTTCGGGCTGCAACGTTAATGTTGCAGACTTTTCAGACGCCGATTAATGTGCTTTTAGGTCGTGGTTCTATACTCAGTGATGCCGTTGGAGTTGATGGACTCACTTATCTTCCAAGCCTTCCGCTGTTATCTTTACTAGATGGCCTTAAGCCATATTTATTGTAATAAGTTCTCTTTTGAGACACTCGATGTAATAAGTGTGTGATTTCTACTCTCTTATAAATCCTTCAAGTACTGTGTGGTGTCAGCATTACTGATCTAGGGATGACACGTGAGCACAGAGATTGGACCGTTTGAGGTCTGGTCGCTACAAGATGGTATCAGAGCACACACTGACTATAGGACACGACCACTAAGCTAAAGGACCTAGATCACTACTCACTCTCTTCTCTTTCTGACTTCTCATCTTTTCCTACTCTTTTAGGATGGCGGATGCAAGGAACAAGTTTACGCAACCGGATGAAGATACACCCTTTGGACGTCACTTGAAGGAAGTCACTAGATACCTAAACATAGGAGTACCAAGCTTCACCGGGACCTACAATGCCACTTTACCTGAAGAGGAGCGCTGGATGATTCAAGTTCAAGTTCCAGGAAGGACGTTCATGCCAGTCATTGAGCCCATAGAGTTTCTTTTGATGCACCAACTTGGGATCTAGGAAAGAGCATGGCAGCTCACATCACCATGGGACGTATTGGAGAAGTCTACCGCAATGATCTCAAGGATACTATCTACCAGATTTGTGGGCACCGAGATGAGCACTGGGAGATGATCAGTACCAGGAAGGATAGATCAGTTGCAGATTTTATCCAGGAGTTAAACCAGCACATTCGACGTTAGGAGAACCAAATGTGCGCCGACATGATAGATCTAAAGAGGGCAAAGACAAGAATCAAGGAACTGGAGGAAGAACTCAAGGCTACACGTGAAGATTACGAAGAGGAAATCGAAGTATTAGTGGAGAAGAATGACGATCTGATCAAGAAGATTGGAATATTTATGGGAGGCCCTACACCAGTAGAGGAAGACGGAGAACCCAAGGAGATTCGCCCGGAAGACTACATCATCATCGACGACACCGACTCGGATCCAGATGATAGCAATGATGACTATGTTGATGAAGCTGGAGCAGATATTATGGAGTCTGCAACCGAAGAATATTTCTAGTAGACCACCAAATCAGTAGTAGTAGTCCACCATGTAAATATAGTAGTCTGAGCACTTTTGCGATAGTTAGAGCGATTGTGTGCCCTTGTTTGATTGATTGAATGAAGTGAATTGTTTGCTTTTGCCTCATGTGCATATGGGTAGTGTTTTCTCTCTAGACCCCTCTCTATTCTTAAATCTCATCTTTTCTAAACCCTCAGATGCCTCCGAGATGTGACCCCGGATTTACCTTCCCACCAGAGCTCACTTAGTTGATCCAGCAGTAGAACACATTGATGCAGTTGCTAGTCCAGAACCAGAATCAGGGGAACAACAACAACAACCCACCACCGCCGCCACCACCACCTATTGATCATTTAGCCTGTTTTCTTAGGCTGCATCCGCCGGTGTTTTCCAGTAGCACCGAGCCGATAATAGGAGATGATTGGCTCCGCAAGACAGCAAGGGAGTTGACCACATTAGGATGCATAGATGCAGAAAAGGTGAAGTTTTCCGCACATTAGCTTGAAGGACCCGCAGCATCATGGTAGGAGAATTTCACAGCCACTTTCCCTGTCGACACTATCACATGGGACCAGTTCCAGTAGGCTTTTCATACTGCCCATGTTTCAGCAGGAGCTATGGCCATGAAGAAGCGAGAGTTTCGCAACTTGCGCCAAGGAGGACGGATAGTTGGCCAGTATGTGGAGGACTTTAGTAAGCTAGCACGTTATGCCCCAGATGACGTTGCTACGGATGCAGCTAAGCAGGAGAAGTTTCTGTAAGGACTGAATGATGAGTTGAGCATGCAGTTGATGGTAGCAACCTTCAACAACTACCAGGAGTTGGTAGATCGTGCTCTCATGATTGAAGGGAAGCAACAGCGGATTGAGAATCGCAAGAGGAAGTATGGACAAGGAAAGTACAATTCAGGAGCTCAGCAAAAGCCATGTTTTACCCCTAGACCGGGAGGACATTTTCAGCATACCCATGGAGGAGGTAGCTCGCACAACCACAATGGCACCAAGAATAGTAATGGGAATGGGGGAAGCAACGGCCAAAACCGCACCAACCCATCGACCCCAACCAAGAGAGACCTGAGCCAAGTTACTTGTTTTAAGTGCCAGAAGACCGGACATTATGCCAATGAATGTCCTGAATCCCAGAATGGAAATGGCAATGGAAGCTCTAGGAAGAAGCCGAACCCTTTCAATAGGGGACAAGTGAACCATGTTAACGTGGAGGAGGTTGAAGAGCAGTCGGATGCAGTAATCGGTAAGTTTTTGGTTAAGTCATTTACTGCACTCGTTCTTTTCGATACTGGTGCATCACATTCATACATATCAAGGGGATTTGTGGATAAGTATAACCTACCCACCAAAGTTCTTAGAACACCTATGTTAGTAAGCTCACCAAGAGCGGAGTATATGGCTAGCCAAGGATGTTTTCAAGTGCCATTGAGTATAGGTAGGCATGTGTTTCCCTCGGATTTGATCATTTTGGAATCACAAGGATTGGATGTAATTCTGGGTATGGATTGGCTGTCGATGTATGGAGGAAACATCGATTGCACCAGTAATTCGATCTTGCTTACCACCCCAGAAGGGAGAAGGATCAAGTATGTATCCTGGCATGTGCCGAAGAGGACTCAAGTAAATTTTCTAACAGGAGTTGTGCAGGACGAAGTACCAGTAGTGAGGGATTTCCCTGATGTATTTCCAGAAGATTTGCTAGGCATGCCACCAGATAGATATTGAATTTTTGATTGAGCTTTTGCCAGGCACAGGGCCAATATCAAAGAGACCATATAGGATGCCCGCAAAGGATTTGGTGGAGATTAAGAAACAAATTAAGGAGTTACTGGATAAAGGATATATTCGCCCAAGTTCTTCACCTTGGGGATCGCCAGTACTTCTAGTGGAGAAGAAGGATGGATTGTTAAGGATGGTTGTTGATTATCGAGGGTTGAATGAAGTAACCATCAAGAACAAGTACCCACTCCAATGATCAATGATCTGTTTGATCGATTGCAAGGAGCTAAGGTATTTTCCAAGATCAATCTGCGATCAGGATACCACCAGTTGAAGATTCGAGAATAGGATATACCTAAGACGGCTTTTACCACTAGGTATGGGCTGTACGAGTATATCGTTATGTCAGTTGGTCTGACTAATGCACCTGCATATTTTATGAACATGATGAACAAAGTGTTTATGGAGTTTCTGGATAAGTTCATCGTAGTGTTCATTGATGATATCCTGGTTTACTCGAAGAATGAAGAGGAGCATAAGGAGCATTTGCGTTTGATTCTTGGAAAACTCAGAGAACACCAGTTATATGCCAAGTTTAGCAAATGTGAGTTTTGGTTGAAAGAAGTTGGATTTCTCGGACACGTTATATCCGGAGAAGGTATAGTAGTAGATCCCACTAAGGTTGATACCATGACAAATTGGGAAGCCCCAACAACAGTTGGAGAGATCCGGAGTTTTCTTGGACTCGCAGGATACTACCGGAGATTCATTGAGAATTTCTCAAAGATTGCAAAGCCTATGACAGAGTTGTTGAAGAAGGATACCAAGTTCATATGGACTGAGGAATGTGAGGCTAGTTTCCAGGAGTTGAAGAAACGTTTGGTTACATCACCAGTGTTGATTTTGCCAGATCAGACCAAGGATTATGAGGTGTATTGCGATGCTTCAGGTCGAGGACTTGGAGCAGTGCTTATGCAAGAAGGAAGAGGTGTTTCATATGCCTCATGACAGCTTAAGTCGCATGAGTTAAATTATGCTACGCATGATTTGGAGTTTGCAGCCGTAGTTCATGCGTTAAAAACTTGGAGACATTTTCTCATTAGGAACCATTGTGAGGTGTACACAGATCACAAGAGTTTGAAGTATATTTTCACACATAAGGAGTTGAATCTCAGGCAAAGGAGATGGTTGGAGCTCATCAAGGATTATGATATGAAATTGCATTATCACCCCGGAAAGGCTAATGTAGTAGCTGACGCATTGAGCCATAAAAGCCACGTCAACACACTAATGACGGGAGATTTACCAAGGGAGTTAGCCAAAAATCTTCGTGAGCTATGTTTGGAGATAGTTCCGAGAGGCTATGTATCAACATTGGAGATTCAGTCAACTTTGATGGATAAGATCAGAGAAGCTCAAAAGACTGACAAGGAGATTGCCTCTATTAAAGAGAAAATGAGCAAAGGAAAAGCTAAGGGATTTCATGAGGATGAGCATGATACCTTATGGTTTGAAGACCGCGTTTATGTGCCTAATGATTCGGAGATCAGGAAGTTAATTCTGCAAGGGGCCCATGATTTACCGTATTCGATTCACCAAGGAAATACCAAGATGTATTTGGATTTGAAGGATATTTTCTGGTGGACCGGAATGAAGAAGGATATTGCGGAGTATGTAGTAGTTTATGATGTATGTCAGAGAGTAAAGGCAGAACATCAGAAGCCAGCAGGATTGCTACAGCCATTGCCGATACCCGAATGGAAGTGGGATAAGCTAGGCATGGATTTTATTACAGGATTGCCCAGAACGCGTTAAGGCTATGACTTGATATGGGTTTTAGTCGATCGTTTGACAAAGGTAGCTCATTTCATTCTAGTGAAGACTACCTATACCAGTGCAAAGTTGGCAAAGATATACATGACCAGAATCGTATGTATGCATGGAGTTCCAAGGAGCATTGTATCAGATAGAGGAACCCAATTTACCTCAAAGTTCTGGAATCAGTTGCATGAAACTTTGGGTACCAGGCTAGAATTCAGCACAGCTTTCAATCTGCAAACAGATGGACAGACTGAGAGAGTCAATCAGATCTTAGAGGATATGCTGAGAGCTTGTGCGCTAGATTACGGATCTAGTTGGGACGAGAATTTGCCTTATGTAGAGTTCTCTTACAACAACAATTATCAATCCAGTTTGAAGATGGCCCCTTTCGAAGCCTTGTACGGAAGGAGGTGCAGGACCCCATTGTCTTGGGATGAAGTTGGAGACCGCCAGTTGTTTGGACCGGATCTGATTAAGGAGTCTGAATAGAAGGTGAAATTGATTCGCGATAGGCTCAAGGTAGCTCAATCCAGGTAGAAGAGTTATGCAGATTCTAAATGCAAGGAGACAATTTACGAAGTCGGAGATCGAGTTTATCTTCGAGTATCTCCACTTCGAGGAGTTAAGCGTTTTGGAGTTAAGAGAAAGTTAGCACCACATTTTGTAGGCTCATACAAGGTTTTGGAGCGTATGAGAGAAGTAGCCTACAAGTTGGAATTGCTCGAAGGATTGTTAGGAGTTCTCGACGTGTTCCACGTTTCCCAGTTGAAGAAGTGCCACGCAGAGATGGCCGATATACCGCTGAGAGATACAGTGCCACTGGAAGCGATTCGGTTGGATAGTGATCTGACCTATGAGGAGAAACCAGTTAAGATTCTAGAGTATGCCAGTCGAGTCACCCGCAGCAAGGTTATCAAGTTTTGCAAAGTTCAGTGGAGCCACCACACGGACGATCAAGCCACCTGGGAGCGAGAGGAGGAATTGCTGAAGGACCACCCTCACCTATTTTCTAGCCAACCCGAATCTCGAGGGCGAGATTCATCTTAAGGGGGGTAGGTTTGTAACATCCCAAAATTTCAATTTGGAATGTTATACACTAGAGCATAATTGCATATCATATTTTATTTGCATTTTGGTTGATCCTAGAAATTCTACGCAACTCAAGGACCCTTGGAGAGAGTTGGGGATTTCGTTATTTTCATATTTGAGTTTTCTCAAATTTTGAAAATAGGATCATTTGATTTTATTTATTTTATCTTCAATTTTATATTACAAAAATATGAGAGAGGGAATAAAATGACTTTCCCAAAATAAAGAAATATTGAGGATTTAATAAAAAAAATCAAATAATATTTTATTTGGATTTATTTGCTATTTTATTTGAATTAGAGAAAAATGCGCGTTTTTCAAAATTACATTTAGGCCCCAAATAAATGTTCATCCTGTGCGGCTTGATTTTAGAAGTCGGGGAAAATTTATTTCGGAATTTTTGGAGTCCGTTTAGTATTCCTTTTGTTTTTTTTCTGAGCATAATTATTAAAAAAAAGTCCTAACCGCCTTACCGGGCCGTGTCCGACCTGGACTCCCAGCCCGACCGGCTTTATATAGCCGGGAGGCCCAACCGCCACCCCTCCCCACCGAAACCCTAGCTGCTGCCGCGCCGCCGCCGCCCGCCGCCGCCGCCACCGAACCACCGCGCCGCCTCGCCTCCGTCGCCGCCGCCGGATCCGCCGC
>NC_057797.1:580660364-580673180 GCF_018294505.1 Triticum aestivum | reverse complement strand
GTTTTTTTTTATAAAACCGATCGGTTTTCCGATGGTTTTGTTCGTTTTTTTTAGTTTTGGTTTTTTTAAATAGATCGGTTTTTTCGGTTTATTTATTTAGCGAGCGTTCGCCCGTTCGTTTGTTTTAACAAACGTTCGTCATTTTTCTTTTTTCTCGGATTAAATCCGCGATTTTTCTGATCGCGATTCCTGATCCGATTTTTGTTTTAGTCTAACTTTTCGCTCGTTTGTCGGAATCAGGCGATTCAAGTGCATGGAGTTTCGTCTCGAAACCCTCTTTCTGTTTAACCAACTCAAACAAGTTTTTGCCACTGTAAAAATTGCCCTAGATCCAGAATAGTAAATGAAGCTTGTTTCTTTTGTCGTTTGTCTTTCGTTGCTTCGTTCGATTTGGTTCTTTTTGGCAACCGGAGTTCTTAAGTTGAACTTCCTGGTTAGATCTCTTATTTGAGTTTTACCTGTGCACTAGTTGAGTACTTATTGTATGCTTGTTTGTTTGCGATAGAGTACCCAGCTTGCGGAACACTTAAGTCAATATGGTGCATATTGTGGCGTAATACACGAGCAAGGAACGAAGCTGTACAAGTATAATCATATGCAAGAGGAAAAGCTTCATGAAGGAATCCCCCAAGTAAACGGGGTATTTGAATTTGTGCGTCATAGACAAAGTTTTGACAAGGAAGTATGACGCTTGGTCGAACCGGGAAAGAAAATTAAAACCGAAAGTTTTTGAGCATGAAAGCGACTTAGCTTGTTAATGTGTTCGGCATTGATGACGCAGTCCAAGCTCGATGCAGGACTAGGTTCCACCCCCCAAGCCAGTCCCAAGGTGACGGAGCGAAGAGCTCGGCACTCCGAAGTGGTGGCATAGCACGGCCAAAGCGGGCCGGTAGAGTGACGCTGAAGCCCCCGGTTCGGTTAATGAAGTGTTGACGAAACCTCCCGTCCAGCCGAGGAGACAACACTGCCCAACTCGATTCATTTACCTGTGCACAAAAAATAGTGCAAACCGGAGATAATGGTAATAATGATGAATAAAATTGTTGCATAATAAATAATTTTTGCAAAGTCAGTAATAAAAGAAGTATGGCCTGTGCGCCGAACACTCGGTGAGGTAGAGCTCTCTCGGCGTTGCCGAAGTCCCCGAGGCAACCGAACACGTCAGTATGGTAACACGACAAACAAGGTGATCACGCAAGCCAATTTATGCTAATTTGAGACAGCGGCGTTGGCTTGCCGAAGCGACCGTGTAACGCAGTCGAAGTCGATCACCTACACGCATAAAATAGTGCGGTCCAAAAAGAATTATATATATATATAATCCTTGCATAATTGCTTTTCGCAAAAATAATTTATTTAAAGAGATGTGGCCTGGCGCCGAAGTCAATGTTTGATGCAGAGCGTCGGCGTGACACGATGAAGGCATGGCAAAAGCCCGAATTCACATGCCGGTCCGAGTTCCGGATTTGGCATTTGCCGGACTATATACGGAAACTGACCGTACCACCGCGTTACCATCGATAATGCGGCCGCCATTTAACAGGCCTGCGTAGAGATGATGGATCAAACCGGAGTAATAATTCTTTGGGGGAATAGACCCAAACAAGCAAAAATTACTTGGATAAATAGCACCTGGTTTATTTATTGTAGCAATCCGAAGAAAGGTGACTCCCAACATTGGGACTCGATCCTCACACCCATTGCCTCATGGGTGATAAAGCGCCGGCATGGCGATGCTGGTAAAGGTTGGCTTGCCGAGACAAAGCCCTCGGTCCAGCAAATCGTGATGAAGCTGGTCGGTTGGTGACGCTAAAGTCACCCTAGTAGGTTGATGAAGAGATG
The DNA here is from genome assembly GCF_018294505.1 of Triticum aestivum. NCBI lineage: Eukaryota > Viridiplantae > Streptophyta > Magnoliopsida > Poales > Poaceae > Triticum > Triticum aestivum. The sequence goes on along the minus strand of NC_057797.1, from coordinate 580,671,338 downwards.
ATGAAGCCCCCGGTCTAGCCGAGGTGTTGGAGCGGCTCGGCGAAGAGATGCCAGAGTTTACCTGTCAGTCGATGTGTCGAAACAGGTCGGCGTGTTTGATGATGATTTGAAGAAGAGGCAGCATGGTGATGACGACACTGGTCAAGACTTGTGACGCGATCGACGCTAGCTTGATGAAGCTACCGCGTGGCGATGCCTATGTGCCCGCTTCGTGTAATCCGTGGGGCAGCGACGTTGATGATGATCCCGGACCTTGACCCGGTCTGTGATCCCGGGGCAGGGGAGTTTCCGATCTTGGAAGTTCGGGCTCCGGGATATTGCCCTGCGGGTTCGGTATGTGGCCTGATTCTGGATTCAGGGTTAGGGCGGCGTCCTCCTGCGAGCGCATATCCTATTCGGAGAGCTCGGGAATCCGGACATAGTTCGTCCTCGGGATAGAGGGAGAATCGCCACATTGCTCCTCCACCACCACTATTTGACGGGTGACCGGCGGAGAGTTAATCTCCCTTTTGTCGGGTTCAAGCCCGATCCGATCGTAGTCCGTAGCAACTCCCAGAGCGGCAATGCGATCCAAGAGCTCGCTCAAAGAGGAGAGCTCCATTGGATCCATCTGCTCGGCGAATTTTCAGCCGATGTGGAGGCTATTTTCGATGACCCGAGAGGTCATCGTTGGCGCAGCGGCTGAGCGAGCGGTCATGACGAAGCTGCCTAGTCCGAGAGTTTGGCCTGCAGCCAGGGCTCCTCCAGAGGTGATGTTGTCCTTGACAACAAGGCGAGCCATCTTCCTTATGATGACGACACAGTGGAACTCTCAATGAAAGCACCAATGTCGGTGTCAAAACCGGCGGATCTCGGGTAGGGGGTCCCGAACTGTGCGTCTAGGATCGATGGTAACAGGAGACGGGGGACACAATGTTTACCCAGGTTCGGGCCCTCTCGATGGAGGTAATACCCTACTTCCTGCTTGATTGATCTTAATGATATGAGTATTACAAGAATTGATCTACCACGAGATCGTTGAGGCTAAACCCTAGAAGCTAGCCTATGATTATGATTGTTGTATATATCTATCGACTAGCCTGGCCTCGGTTTATATAATGCACCAGAGGCCTAGGATAACAAGAGTCCTAGCCGAATACGCCGGTGGGGAGAAGTCCTTGTCTTGATCGCCAAGTCTTGTGGAATATTCCTTGTATGCGGCAGCTGTCCGAACTGGCCCATGAGTATATGTCCATGGGGGTTCTCGGCCCAATCTAACAGATCGGGAGATGACATGGTGAGTACCCCCTAGTCCAGGACACCGCCACTTGGAGTGGACGTCAAGGAAGCAGCAAGGAAGCCACGAGGCAAGAGGGCGCGCCCAGGGGGGCCAGGCACGCCCCGACCCTCGTGGGCCCCTCGCAGCTCCACCGACCTACTTCTTTCGCCTATATATACTCTTATACCCTAAAACCATCGGGGAGAGCCACGAAATACCTTTCCCACCGCGGCAACCTTCTGTACCCATGAGATCCCATCTAGGGGCCTTTTCTGGCGCTCCACTAGAGGGGGATTCGATCATGGAAGGCTTCTACATCAACACCATAGCCTCTCCGATGATGTGTGAGTAGTTTACCACAGACCTTCGGGTCCATAGTTATTAGCTGGATGGCTTCTTCTCTCTCTTTGGATCTGAATACAAAGTTCTCCTCGATCTTCTTGGAGATCTATTTGATGTAATTCTGTTTACGGTGTGTTTATCGAGATCCGATGAATTGTAGATTTATTATCAACATTATCTATGAACAATATTTGATTCTTCTCTGAATTCTTATATGCATGATTTGATATCTTTGCAAGTCTCTTCGAATTATTAGTTTGGTTTGGCCTACTAGATTGATCTTTCTTGCAATGGGAGAAGTGCTTAGCTTTGGGTTCAATCTTGCGGTGTCCTTCCCCAATGATAACAGGGGCAGCAAGGCACGCATTTTATTTCTGCCATCGAGGATAAAAAGATGGGGTTTATATCATATTGCTTGAGTTTATCCCTCTACATCATGTCATCTTGCCTAATGTGTTACTCTGTTCTTATGAACTTAATACTCTAGATGCATGCTGGATAGCGGTCGATGTGTGGAGTAATAGTAGTAGATGCAGAATCGTTTCGGTCTACTTGTCACGGACGTGATGCCTATGTTTATGATCATGCCTAGATATTCTCATAACTATGCGCTTTTCTATCAATTGCTCCATAGTAATTTGTTGACCCACCGTAATATTTGCTATCTTGAGAGAAGCCACTAGTGAAACCTATGGCCCCGGGTCTACTTTACATCATATAAGTTTCCAATCTATAATTCTAGTTTACTATTTATTTTGCAATCATTATTTTCCAATCTATACCACAAAAATACCAAAAATATTTATCTTATTATCTTTATCAGATCTCACTTTTGCATGTGGCGGTGAAGGGATTGACAACCCCTTTATCGCGTTGGTTGCAAGGTTCTTATTTGTTTGTGTAGGTACTAGGTGACTTGCGTGTAGTCTCCTACTGGATTGATACCTTGGTTCTCAAAAACTGAGGGAAATACTTACGCTACTTTGCTGCATCACCCTTTCCTCTTCAAGGGAAAACCAACGCATGCTCAAGAGGTAGCAAGAAGGATTTCTGGCGCCGTTGCCGGGGAGATCTACGCCAAGTCAAGACATACCAAGTACCCATCATAAACTCTTCTCCCTTGCATTACATTATTTGCCAATTGCATCTCATTTTCCTCTCCCCCACTCCATCTTTGCCATTTTACTCGCCCTCTTCCATTCGTCTCTTTTCGCTTACTTCTTGTGTGCTTGTGTGTTGGATTGATTGTTTGTCACGATGGCTCAAGATAATACTAAATTGTGTGACTTTTCCAATACCAACAACAATGATTTTATTAGCACTCCGATTGCTCCTACTACCGATGCTGAACCTTGTGAAATTAACGCCGCTTTGTTGAATCTTGTTATGAAAGATAAATGTTCTGGCCTTCCTAGTGAAGATGTCGCTACCCATCTGAACAACTTTGTTGATTTGTGTGATATGCAAAAGAAGAAAGATGTGGATAATGATATTGTTGAACTGAAGCTTTTTCCATTTTCTCTTAGAGATCATGCTAAAGCTTGGTTCTCTTCTTTTCCTAAAAATAGTATTGATTCATGGAATAAGTGCAAAGATGTTTTTATCTCTCAGTATTTTCCTCCCACTAGGATTATCTCCCTTAGGAACGATATTATGAATTTTAAGAAACTTGATCATGAGCATGTTGCATGATGACCCACAAGTATAGGGGATCTATCGTACTCCTTTCGATAAGTAAGAGTGTCGAACCCAACGAGGAGCAGAAGGAAATGACAAGCGGTTTTTAGTAAGGTATTCTCTGCAAACACTGAAATTATCGGTGACAGATAATTTTGTGATAAGGTAATTTGTAACGGGTAACAAGTAACAAAAGTAAACAAGGTGCAGCAAGGTGGCCCAATCCTTTTTGTAGAAAAGGACAAGCCTGGAAAAAGTCTTATATAAAGGAAAACGCCCCTGAGGACACATGGGAATTATCGTCAAGCTAGTTTTCATCATGCTCATATGATTCGCGTTCGTTACTTTGATAATTTGATATGTGGGTGGACCGGTGCTTGGGTACTGCCCTTCCTTGAACAAGCATCCCACCTATGATTAACCCCTCTTGCAAGCATCCGCAACTACAAAAGAAGTGTTAAGGTAAACCTAACTGATGAAGCTATGTACCTAGGGTAGGATCATGGACCTGTCCTAACTGCCCTACCCAAGGACATCTCTGGAAGAAACCACCTTTCAATCGACTTGGAGGTGTTCCACTCGACAGACTCGAAGACGCTCGACCAAGAAGCAATCACTCGACCAAGATCCAACCACTCGACGGCTAGGAGACCTGAAGTCATTCCGCACGCTAACGGTCGGTCATTAAGTAGCTTTTATGGTCATCATAGCACTTTATTACTAGCGTTACCAGTAACGCCCTGCCTTAATGTACATTGAACCCTTTGTAACATGGGCTGGCCGGGGTCCTGACGCACTCTATATAAGCCACCCCCCTCCTCCGAGACAAGGGTTCGCACCTCTGTAACCCATATTCATATAATCCAGTCGACCGCCTCCGGGCTCCGAGACGTAGGGCTATTACTTCCTCCGAGAAGGGCCTGAACTCGTAAACCTTGCGTGCTTACAACTTCTCCACAGCTAAGATCTTGCCTCTCCATACTTACCCCCCTACACTACTGTCAGACTTAGAACCACGACAGTTGGCGCCCACCATGGGGAAGGTGTTTTAGCTTTTGTTGGAGAAGTTGTGACTTTTTTCCGACCCGAATCATCATGGTTTTCAGCGGAGTTTCGGTGGAGGGCCGCGAGATCCGTCTCGGCGCGCTCACGTTCATCGTCGACAACTCTGCTTGGCTACAGGAGGCTCCGCTCGACGTGGACGCACTCCCTGCTCGTGGGGCAACGCACTTTAGCGCGTGCGTCCGCGGCGTTCTCCTGTGGCAGTCGTCAACCCCCTATCGGTCGGCTCCTGTGTTGTCCTCACTCCCTGTTTCCCGCCGGCACAAGCGTTCTGGTCGGTCGAGACTTCAGCGGTGGGTGAGGCACGCGGTGGCGCGTCAGTCGGCCACCCCCCAGGTCGCGGCGATCGAGCCCGACGAATCCCTCTACGGCCTGTTCGACTGGCTCCGCAAAGACCGCATCCGAGTGCGACAGCAGCGATCCGGCCGCGGAGGTTCTGATGGTCGATGGACCGCCCAGTCCTCCCGGTTTTCCCTGTACCGACGAAGGCACGGGTGGAGGCGACCCGTCCTGTCTCCATGAGGAGTATCTTCCCGAGCCTCTCACATCGCTGCAGAGAGAAGAACTTCGCCGCTGGAACATGGATGCACTGCACACTCCTAGCGTTGGAGAGACCCCCGAGGCTCGTGCCTTGGAGGACGCGCGCCTGGCAAACTTGGCCGAGCGAACTCGACTGGAAAACCTCCAGCAAGCACTCGACGAGCGTGCGTGACAACGGATTACCGAATCCAGTCGACGTCAGCTCTTCCCGCCCCCGCAGGTATATCGAACTCCGGTTTAGAATTTAGCAGCTGCGGCCCGTATAGCGGAGTCGATTCAACCTTCCCAGTCGGAGGCTGGCAGAGGCTTGCTGGAGATCAGAGCGTTACTACGGGCAGCAGGAGATCAGAATTCCGCTGTTTCTCAGTCGCAGAATAGGATTCACAGCAGATCCGTTGCCGCGGACACAGTCCAGTCGGCTCACAGCCCGAGATCGCCCCCGAGGCGTGAGGGACGTGGAGACCGGTGTGACCAGTATGGGAACCATGAGCAGTATGATCACCGAGTCGATCGTGACGGTCGACGTCGAGTGCCCACGCCTCCCCCGAGGAGCGGGTCGTATGTGCCTCGCCAGCAGGATGACAGGCGCCCTCATAGTGGTGGGCGAAGGATTCCAGTCGACCCCAGAGGGCCAGGCTTTGACGCGAGATCCATTCTCGTCTAGGGTTTGGTCGACAGGAACAGGGCTCACCGAGAAGGTCACGACAGAGATGCACCTACCAGCAGCAGAGTACATGTTTCGGGGCCAGAATGCTTTAGTAGAGCCATCAGGGCCGCTGTGATTCCTCCCAACTTCAGGTTAGCGACTGGAGTCAGTAAGTTCACTGGCGAGTCCAAGCCCGATACTTGGCTTGAAGATTACCGAGTGGCCGTCCAGATCGGCGGCGACAATGATGAAGTGGCCATGAAGCACCTCCCTCTCATGTTGGAGGGCTCGGCCAGAGCGTGGCTGAACCAGTTAGCACCTAGCAGCATTTACACTTGGGAGGATCTCTCCCGAGTGTTCGTCACCACATTTGAAGGTACGTGCAAGCGGCCGGCAGGGCTGACGGAACTGCGGTCTTGTGTACAGAAGCCAAATGAAACTTTGAGGGATTACATCCAGAGGTGGATCACGTTACATCACTCGGTGGAGAATGTGCCTGACCACCAAGCAGTTTGTGCCTTCAAGGAAGGCGTCAAGTATAGAGAACTGAATTTGAAATTCGGTCGAACTGGGGATATGTCCCTGAATCAGATGATGGAGATTGCCACCAAGTACGCTAATGGCGAAGATGAAGATTGGCTCAGGAGTGGCAAACTCAAGTCAGTCGCCCAAGAACCCGGGGGCAATTCCAATCGGAAACAGAAGCGGAAAGCCGAGCCAGCGGCTCCCAGGGAAGCCTTGGCTTTAACCCAAGGAAAGTTTAAAGGGAAACCTAAAGGGCCTTGGAACCCTAAAAAGGTTAAAGACCAGGACGGAAATGATGTGTTGGACTTGCCATGTCTCGTCCACACAAAGAAAGGTGAAGAGGGTAATTTCATTTACCCGAAACATACAACTCGACAGTGTCGACTCTTGATCCAGCAATTCCAGGGCAAACAGCCCAAAGGTAAGGAAAAGGAGTTGGACAAGGTTGAGGACAAAGAGGACAGTGACGACGGATACCCTCAAGTCAATTCCACCTTGATGATTTTTGCTGATGTTGAGAGCAAAAGTCGTCTGAAAGTCATAAACCGAGAGGTGAATATGGTTGCTCCGGCGACACCAAGTTATTTGAAATGGTCCCAGACTGCCATCACATTCAACCAGTCCAATCACCCAACGCATATTGCCACCCCTGGGAGGCAAGCTCTGGTGGTCGACCCAGTGGTTGAAGGCACTCGACTGACCAAAGTCTTGATGGATGGTGGCAGTGGTTTGAACATATTGTATGCTGAGACATTGAAAGGAATGGGCATTCCGATGTCCAGACTCAGCGCCAGCAACATGAGTTCCCACGGAGTCATTCCTGGGAAGAAGGTTGAATCACTCGGCCAGATTGCTCTTGATGTGGTTTTCGGTGATTCCAAGAATTACCGCAAAGAAAGGTTGACATTTGAAGTTGTAGACTTCCAGAGTGCCTACCACGCTATTTTGGGCAGGCCGGCTTATGCACGCTTCATGGCCCGACCGTGTTATGTGTATCTTAAATTGAAGATGCCTGGCCCCAAAGGTGTGATCACTATTACGGGCAATCGGAAGAAAGCGGAAGAATGTTTTCAGAAAGGTTAGAAGATCGCCGATGCTCAGATGGCAGTGGTGGAGTTGCGGGAATACTAGAAGACTGCAGACCCGAGTGATTTGTTGCGAGCCAAGAAGCCCGCTACAGAGTCAGCTTTTCAGTCGACTGGCGATACAAAGACAGCTCATATCCACCCGACCGACCCCAGCGCTGCTCCAACTCATATCTCGACAATACTCGACTCCAAATAGGAAGAAGCGCTCATCCAGTTCCTCCATGAGAACTGGGACATTTTCGCATGGAAGCCCTCTGACATGCCGGGTGTTCCCAGGGAGCTGGCTGAGCACCGCCTAAGAGTCGACTCAAAAATAAAGCCTATCAAGGAACATCTCCGATGGTCCGCCGTCCAGAAGAGAAAGGCCATTGGCGAAGAGGTAGCTCGGCTCTTAGTGGCAGAGTTCATCCGAGAAATCTACCACTCCGAGTGGCTCGCCAATGTTGTCATGGTCCCCAAGAAGGACAAGTCACTTCGCATGTGCATTGACTTTAAACATATCAATCGGGCCTGCCCGAAAGACCATTTTCCTCTCCCCCGCATCGACCAGATAGTCGACTCGACTACGGGATGTGAGCGACTGTCTTTTTTAGACGCCTATTCCGGGTACCATTAGATCCGTTTGTATGGACCTGACGAGATCAAAACAGCTTTCATCACTCCATTCGGGTGCTTCTGTTATGTTACGATGCCATTCGGCCTCAAGAATGCCGGAGCCACATTCATGAGGATGATTCAGAAGTGTTTGCTCACCCAAATCAGTCGGAATGTGGAGGCGTACATGGATGATATTGTGGTCAAGTCACGGAAGGGTTCCGACCTTCTAACTGACCTTGCTGAAACCTTTGCCAACCTCAGAAGGTTTGATATCAAGCTTAATCCATCAAAATGCACATTCGGGGTTCCTGGCGGAAAGTTACTCGGTTTTCTCGTTTCCGAACGGGGAATCAACGCCAATCCAGAAAAAGTTGGTACTATACTCCGAATGAAAAGTCCTGTGCGAGTGCACGATGTTTAGAAGCTTACTGGTTGCTTGGCCGCCCTAAGTTGATTTATATCTCGTCTCGGTGAAAAGGCATTACCTCTTTACTGATTGATGAAGAAGTCTGACAAGTTCGAATGGACTCCTGAAGCTGAAGCAGCGTTCACAGAACTCAAAGCTCTGCTCTCCACCCAGCCGGTGCTTGCTGCCCCAATCAGCAAGGAGCCTTTGCTGCTTTACGTTGCAGCCACAGGACAAGTCGTCAGTTCGGTACTCACGTTCGAGCGGGAAGAAGAAGGGAAAACCTTCAAAGTTCAGCGCCCAGTGTATTATATTTCTGAAGTCTTGACCCCATCGAAGCAAAGATATCCTCATTATCAGAAGCTCGTATATGGGATTTATATGACCTCAAAGAAAGTTGCCCACTACTTCTCTGATCATTCCATTACAGTTGTTAGCGACGCTCCGTTGTTAGAGATCTTGCATAACAGGGACGCAACTGGTCGAGTGGCAAAATGGGCGATTGAACTCCTTCCTCTAGATATCAAGTTTGAGGCAAAGAAAGATATCAAGTCCCAGGCAATCGCTGATTTCGTCGCCGAGTGGATTGAACAGCAACTGCCGACTCAGGTCCACTCGGAGCATTGGACCATGTTCTTTGACGGTTCCAAGATGATAAATGGTTCCGGAGCCGGAGTGGTGTTGGTCTCTCCCAGAGGAGATAAACTCAGAGATGTTCTTCAAATCCACTTTGATTCCTCTAACAACGAGGCAGAATACGAAGCACTTTTATATGGGTTGCGCATGGCCATTTCACTCAGCGTCCGTCTCCTCATGGTCTATGGCGACTCAGATTTGGTGATCAATCAAGTGATGAAGGAATGGGATGTCAGAAGTCCAGCCATGACTGGTTATTGCAATGCAGTGAGAAAACTGGAGAAGAAATTCGAGGGGTTAGAGCTTCATCACATACCCCGAATGAAAAATCAAGCAGCTGATGATCTGGCAAAAATAGGTTCCAAAAGAGAATCCATTCCCAGCAATGTGTTTCTGGAACATATCCACACACCATCAGTCCAGGAGGATCCCTTCACTGAAGAGGCCCCGCAGCCAAAAAGTGCCACGGATCCGACTGAAGTCGAAGTGCCAGCTGTGGTCGACTTGATCATGGAAGTCCTGGTTATCACTCCCGTCTGGACAGAACCATACATCGCATACATCCTAAGGAAAGAACTCCCAGAAGACGAAGAAGAAGCTCGACAGATCGTCCGTCGATCCAAGGCCTTTACAGTCATAAAGGGACAGTTATATAGAGAAAGCGCGACTGGGGTCGGCCAGAAGTGTATTACACCAGAAGAAGGTCAGATGATCCTTAACGATATCCACTCGGGGACCTGTGGCCATCATGCGTCCTGTCGGACCATTGTGGCTAAAGCATACCGAGCAGGGTTCTACTGGCCAAGAGCCAATGAGATGGCCAAAGAGATAGTCGACAAATGTGAAGGATGTCAGTATTACTCCAACATGCCACACAAGCCCGCGTCGGCCCTGAAAACCATTCCACTCATCTGGCCCTTCGTTGTTTGGGGGTTGGACATGGTTGGACCACTGAGAACAGGCAGGAGCGGCTTCACTCATGTGCTGGTAGCAGTCGACAAGTTCACCAAATGGATTGAGGCCAAGCCTATCAAGAATCTTGATGCTTGCACCGCTATCAGTTTCATTAGAGAGTTGATATTCAGATATGGAGTTTTGCACAGCATCATCACCGACAACGGGTCAAACTTCGATTCCGACAAATTCAGGGCCTTTTGCGCCTCTCAGGGCACTCGGGTCGACTATGCTTCGGTCGCTCACCCTCAGTCGAATGGGCAAGCAGAAAGGGCAAACGGCCTAATTCTCAAAGGACTGAAACCCCGATTGATGCGCGATCTCAAGCACGCAGTAGGTGCATGGGTCGACGAGCTTCCATCAGTCCTTTGGGGATTGAGGACAACCCCGAATCGATCGACCGGAAGAACCCCATTCTTTCTGGTCTATGGAGCCGAGGCAATCTTGCCGAGTGACCTGCTTCACAACGCTCCCAGAGTCGAGCTCTACTCAGAAGATGAAGCAGAACAAGCCCAGCAGGACGCAGTCGACCTTCTAGAAGAAGAAAGAGAAATGGCCTTGATTCGATCGACCATCTATCAGCAAGACTTGTGTCGATTCCATGCCAGAAAAGTGAAGAGCCAAGCCTTCCAAGAAGCAGAAACCACACAAGCTCGCTCCTACTTGGGAAGGCCCCTTCATAGTCACCAGAGTCCTCCACAATGGAGCATACCACCTCTACAATGTCGATCGCCAGATCGATGAGCCACGAGCCTGTAATGCGGAGCTACTCCGCCCCTTTTATACTTAAATTCTCACTCGGATGAGATGTAATAAGAAAAACTCTTGAAGTTTATTTATCAAAGACAAGAGCGTTATAATTTTCCCAGTGATTATTATTGTTTTTTTTGTTTGCGTAAGAAATCCCCCAGTGGGTGACTTAGCTGCGAATCCGTTTCGCCTAAGTTTGAAAAAATCCTACCGAGTGGAGAGCAATCCTCCCACTCGGGGGCTTAGCTGCAGTCCAGCACTCGCCTAAGTTCTCTCACTTAGAGACTTAGCTGTAGTCCGGCACTCGCCTAAGTTTGAAAAAATCCTACCGAGTGGAGAGCAATCCTCCCACTCGGGGGCTTAGCTGCAATCCAGCACTCACCTAAGTTCTCTCACTTAGAGACTTAGCTACAGTCCGGCACTCGCCTAAGTTTGAAAAATCCTACCGAGTGGAGAGCAATCCTCCCACTCGGGGGCTTAGCTGCAGTCTAGC
>NC_057797.1:580659434-580659948 GCF_018294505.1 Triticum aestivum | reverse complement strand
AGTCCAGTACTCGCCTAAGTTCTCCCACTTAGAGACTTAGCTGCAGTCCGACACTCGCCTAAGTTTGAAAAAATCCTACCGAGTGGAGAGCAATCCTCCCACTCGGGGGCTTAGCTGCAGTCCAGTACTCGCCTAAGTTCTCCCACTTAGAGACTTAGCTGCAGTCCGGCACTCGCCTAAGTTTGAAAAAATCCTACTGAGTGGAGAGCAATCCTCCCACTCGGAGGCTTAGCTGCAGTCCAGTACTCGCCTAAGTTCTCCCACTTAGAGACTTAGCTGCAGTCCGGCACTCGCCTAAGTTTGAAAAAAATCCTACTGAGTGGAGAGCAATCCTCCCACTCGAGGGTTTAGCTACAGTCCAGTACTCGCCTAAGTACGAAACACATCTCAATCCTCAAGGACGACGAGGGGCGGGTCGACGGCCACCTTCTCCTGGAGAGCTTCGCCACAAATGCAATGCGCGATTCATCCCACTCTACAGTAACGAAGTACGGGTCGACTGCCACCGTCTCCT